>NW_026571153.1:24437067-24443412 GCF_026225935.1 Boleophthalmus pectinirostris | reverse complement strand
TGTTTTCTCTACCACAGTTTACATCCCCCATCAGCATCTTACCATAGTTCAGTGCTTCTCAATATTTTTTCTGTCATGCCCCCCCTAGGACGAATAAAAACATCTCGCCCCCCCCCCCCCCCCGCGTGACTATAGATAGTATATTTGTCTATAAATTGTTATAAGTACACCTGTGCGTAACACTGCCACCTTATATGACGCCAACAACGCTCGCTGGTTTACTGAAGTAGCAGTCACAAAGTTTGTCTCTTTATCTCCGTCTCTCTCCGTCTGTCTTCTCATCCCTGTTAAATATTTTTTCATGGTGTCACTTGAGGGTCTGCTACACTTCGTGTCTACACTTCATACTCCAAACTCTGTGCTGTGTGCAAAGCGCGCATGCTCAGTGCAAACAAAACTCCTACACCACCGAGCGAATGCTCCCTGCGCACACTCTGCCAATGAGAGCGCCACTGCCCCCTAATGTAGTGGAAGTGCAATTGCACTTTATTCTAAAGGCCCGTTCAGACCAAAGCGTCAAAGCGTCCACTTTCTATGTAAAGTCTATGTGGACGCGTGACTAGAGCGTCCTGCGTTTTTGCGGCGCGTTTTCGGCGTCAGCGCGGCGCGAATCTCTGGCGTCAGCGCAGCGCGTCTTCAGCGTTTTGGCGTCAGCGGCCAAGACGCGTGTCCAAGGCGTCAGCGTCAAGAAGTTGAAAATGCTGAACTTTTCGCAGTCAGACGCGCCGCGTCAATCAATCAGGGACGAGTATCCAGAGACGCAGCGACGTTATTATCAGGAAGAAAAACCCGAGAACCAGAACGAGAACCACAAACATGAGCGGAGAATAAATATATACGCCACAATCACCGAGCCGATCGCGAGGACTACACCAGGACCAAACCAGGACTAGACCGAGACTAGACCGAGACTAGACCGAGACTAAACAAGGACTAGACCGGGACTAGACCGTGATTAGACCAGGACCAGACCGGGACTAGACCGTGATTAGACCAGGACTAGACCGGGACTAGACCGTGATTAGACCAGGACCAGACCGGTATTAGACCAGGACTAGACCGGGACTGATCCAGTGTCATTAGCGGAGTAGAAATATATATACGCCCCAGTCGTCGACCCGATCTCCTCCGTTGATGTTTTATGTCATAAAAACACTCTCTCAGTCTGGTCTGACATTGTTTCGGGAAAAGAGCGGGACCGGCTCTTGTTTCCAGGGCAACGGACGCGCGTCAAGTATTTTTGTCCCGTTCGTCCACGGTGTCAAAAGACGCGCGTCGGGGGCGTCTAAACTCAAATGCAAAGGCTCCAAATAGAGGCGTCAAGGCGTTTTTTGACGCGTTGGTGTGAACGGCCCTTAAGACAGTAAAAAAAATAAAAATTAAAAATTAAAAAGCATGTTCCCCGAGGGTCAAACGCCCCCCCCCTTGACGGAGCCTCGCGCCCCCCACTATTTGAGAAGCACTGCCATAGTTAGAGGTTCGTTCATCCTTGGGACGTTCGTCTGTCAAACACAATCAAAACAGAAAAACTGTTCACAACAGCAGTCGTCTCATATATTTTTTACTGTTGAGCTGCAGTGTCCAAGTCATTTCCTTCATGAATCATTTCTGTTAATTAGTAGAAGATTCTTACCTGTAACTGTAAGTGTGACTTTAGCATTTAACTTCTTTTCTTTGAGAGAGACATTGTAAATTCCTTCATGTTCTTTGGTCACATTGGAGATTGTGGAGTGACACATTCCATTGGCTCATATCCCTATTTCGGTCCGTTCTTTGAAAATGTCCTTTTGGTCTTTTAAATCATCCACACCTTTCTTCCGTCTGTGCACAACTGAATCATTGAACTTCCATACCAAAGTTTCTTGACTTAAATTACATGAAGGATGGACTGTGCAATTAAATGTCACATTGTCGCCAACATTTACAGTCACTTCCTGAGGAGAACACTGTATCTCTGTAAGAAAAAGAAAAAAACATACCACAAGTCCAATTACTCATATTGTATAGTAAAAGAAGGATGCAGAGGAGAGAGTCAGAGGAACAGAGGAGAGAATCAGTTTTATAAGAAGCTTGAGTGGAGCTACAAGATGAATCACAATTCATGTTTTGGGCGGATATATTATTTCTAAAATAATAAGGGTTACATAGTGATTTAAATATGTTATATGTTAGCAGTTAACATAGAAGAAAAACAGAAGTAAAATACCCCCTCCTTTTGTACAGCACTTAAATAAACTTGAGTAAATGTATTTGCTTGACCGCCTCTGTAACATGTACGTGGAAGTGAGACTGGAAGGACGAGTTGAGTTTATAAAACTTCTTGAGCTTCCTGGTTTCACTTTTATTTACCCTGGATTTGAAATCTCTGTGTTTTGTGAGGTAAAATCTCGGGCAGAACAGGGCACCAGACAAACCAGACTACACCTGCACTATAATCCTTACATAAACATTAACCACTGAAAACAGATGTTTATGTGAAAAAGATTAGGAGGAAGAAGCCTTATCTTGTTGTCAACACTAGACCAATAGTGAATATCAGTACCAATACTGAAAATTAGCCGATAATCGATATCCTGATTGGAGCTTTGATTGGACCTATTAAGAATATGTACAGACTGATTTTGGCCTAGAACTGTTCGGTGGTGATCTGAAAAGATTAAAAAAAAAGTTTCATAACATAATTTTAAAAAGTTACCTGTTCATTCACTGTTAATATCAAAATAACTACACAGACTGGCACCACACTGAGATCTGTCGAATTTTGATTGAATGAAAAATATGGTCTCATAATAATTGAAATTGTGTTTTATGTAATGTTGCATGATGTAACTTTTCTGGAGGAGGGTCTACAACCCTCGTGTCTCCATGACAGTGTTAAGTGTACAATAAAACATAATTAACTTTGAGTCTTGCTCTTTTGATGAAAAATCCTTTTTAGTTTTTTAGCCAAAATTTGGTCTTAATTATTGTTTTAGTCTAAATTTAGTCAACAAAATGTTAATTTGGTTAAATATATCCTTAGTTAAATTCAACAATGTAGACTTTTGTTTAACTCTTAAGTTGTATTGCTTTGCCTCGTGAGAAATGGGCATATCACCAATCGCTAGTAATTAGAAATTTAAAATGGAAAGGTTCTGTTCTGTACGACGGACTATGACGGAGTATAAGGCTCAGATAAGAAAGAATAAATTATGCTGGCGCTACGAGAATAAAGTCGCATCATTTTGACATTAAAGTCGTAACATTACGAGAATAAAGTCGAAGCCAGAAAAAGTTGTAATATTACGAGAATTAAGTCATAATTTTACAGAAATAAAGTCACAATTTTACAAGAATAAAGTAATAATTTTACGAGAATGAAGTCGAAGTCAAAATAAAGACGTAATATTATGAAAATAAAGTTATAATATTATGAGAAGGAAGTCGTAATAAACTCAAAGTCAAAATGAAAAATGCGGGAGAAGAACTCAATCCATGTATTATTCCTTCATTTGTTTTTCAATATAAAACCAAAAATAAAAAAACAAAAAATAATATTTTCTTCATTATTTGCGCCTCTGGATTGAACCAGGACTAAACCAGGACTAAACGAGGTCCGAGACCAGACCGGGACTGAAACCAGGACTTAGACAAGGACTGAGTCAGGGACCAAGACTGAGACTGGGATCCGACAAGAACTGAGACCAGGACTGAGACCGGGAACAGGACCAGGACTGAGACTGGGACTGAGACCGGGACCAGACCAGGACTGAAAACAGTTTAGTCCTGATTTAGTCCCGATTCAGTCGTGGTTCAGTCCTGGCAGTTCGTATGCGGCGCAATAGTCCCGCGTCACATTTTAAAGTCACAGAAACGCCATTTCCCATGACTTAAACCAGGACTAAACTAGGACTAAACCGTTTTCAGTCCTGGTCTGGTCCCGGTCTCAATCCTGGTCTTAGTTCTGGTTTGGTTCCGGACCTGATTTAGTCCTGATTCAGTCCTTGTTCAGTCGAATGAACGAATGATACACGGATTCTTCTCCTTTACAAAATGCTCCAAATTCTCCATTCTCCACTCGTTCAGACTTTCCGAGTAGCCTACATTCTCATAATATTACCACTTTATTTTGACTACGACTTTATTCTCATAAAATTACTACTTTATTCTTATAAATGTATGACTTTATTCTCATAATATTACGAGTTTAATGTCGAAATGTAACAACTTTATTCTCGTAGCTCCAGCGTTTAAATTTTTTATTTTTTATTTTTTTTTATATGACCCTTATACTCCGTCGTACCTCCGGACTGAACCAGGAATAAACTAGGATTAAACCAGGACTAAACCAGGTCCGGGACCAGATCAGGACTGAAAACAGTTTAGTCCTGGTTTAGTCCTGTTTAGTCCTGATTCAGTCGTTTCAGTCCTGGCAGTCCGTATGCAGAGCAATAGTCCCGCATCGCATTGTAAAGTCATGGAAAAGCCGTTTCCCATTTCCGTGACTTAAACCAGGACTAAACTAGGACTAAACCAGGACTAACCCGTTTTCAGTCCTGGTCTTGTCCCGGTCTAGTCCCGGTCTCAATCCTGGTCTTAGTTCTGGTTTGGTTCTGGACCTGGTTTAGTCCTGATTCAGTCCTGGTTCAGTCGAATGAACGAATGATACACGGATTCTTCTCCTTTACAAAATGCTCCAAATTCTCCAGAGCACCAGCCTCAGACTCATTCAGACTTTCCGAGCAGCTGATATTCTAGTAATATTACGACTTTATTTTGACTACGACTTTATTCTCATAAAATTATTACTTTGTTCTCGTAAAATTACGACTTTATTCTCGTAAAATTATGACTTTATTCTCGTAAAATTACGACTTTATTCTCGTAAAATTACGACTTTATTCTCGTAAAATTACGACTTTATTCTCGTAAAATTATGACTTTATTCTCGTAAAATTAGGACTTTTTCTGGCTTTGACTTTATTCTCGAAGCGCCAGCATCTTTCTTTTTTTTTTCTTTTTTTATCTGAGCCTTATACTCCGTCGTACTGTTCTGAGTAAAAGTGGGGGGCAGACACAATAGGAGAGACTGTGAAACCTGAATGAAGTTTTATTTTAGTTTATTTCACGTTCATGGGTGTAACGCCTTTTTCTGTCCTGTACTGTGACACGCTTTTGTAACAAAATCCAAAAAATATTTTCAAAAACAAATCAATTCTATAACAATTGTAAAAAGTCTTTCCACAAACATCACATCATTTTTTGCGTAATTCTTTTAATTTAGACATTTTAACATGCCCTGCAGAGTGAGCTCTCCTGTCACCCTGCTGGATATTTATTTACTGGACATTTATTATAAATTTGCCATTTTAAAAAAATCTAATAAATTATGTAACATGTCTATATTGTTGGTTTAATAATTATGTAACTGTCCCATCTTAGCGAATATATTTTAACCATTGAGTTTTTCTCAGGAAATACAGGTGTCACACTGCAGGACATCACACTTGTGTTTTTCAGAAAAGATGGATTATTAAAAATAAACTGTATTATTAAATATAAGAAAATAATAATTATTAAATTAGTTCAGTATCTGCTACTGCTAACTGCTTATATCTGTTTTAGGTGTAATATTATAATAATGTATACATCCTTCCCTGTATGCCAGAAAAGTTTACAGTCACACCACAGGACATTTCAAAAAATACAAAGAAAATGAAACACAACTTCATTCCAAAACGATATGTAATTTATAGAATTCATATTTGTGCAGTTTAATTGAATTTTGAAAGAAAAAAAAATATTATTTAGAAAGTCATTTAAAGTGTTTATGTCGAAAATGGACATAGGGTCAAGCCTAAACCTGTCAGATCGAGAACTAAACCCGGATTACAGTCAAACCAAACGTCCACTAATGAAGGATCACTCATGTCCAATAGAAAAAAAAAAAGAAAAAAAAAAAAGTCCATTATTGTCTAGAGAAGGCTTCTCATGATTGTGAAATATCCGTGAGCGCTACTTAATCAAATCGGTAACTCTACTTACCGCTTGGACATTCTGCGAAGGCAAAAAGCGCCAGTGTACACACGAGCACAGAAAAAACATTTAGGTGAAGACGAACACTAAAAACTAAAATTAAAAAAGGAAAACAGCGTGTCCGCTAGTTTGATCTACACAAGCGTTTTACTCTCACTTTACTTTCACTTCTTATTAACCAGCAGGCGGCGCACAGGCCGTGACTGGACTATACAGGCTACACACGGTGCGCTGTTTGTGTTTCTAGGACACAACAGTCAAATCAACAGTAGAAAGCATGCAAAACATCGACCAGCGAAATAAACAAATTGTGCAAAGTGTCTATGCATT
>NW_026571153.1:24147719-24436567 GCF_026225935.1 Boleophthalmus pectinirostris | reverse complement strand
TGTTTCATTCACAAACTCTTTATTATTAGTCTGTCTACATCTCCAAGGTTCGAAATGCTCTGTTCCACCTTGTGATGTCATGAAGTAGTAGCTTTCAAGTTAGCTACCTTTTAATTTTATTCAGTAAAGACTGGCAATTCAGGGCTGAAACTATCCAAATGATTCTAGTGAAGGTGTTTTTAAAATCCTTACACCTTCACAAGAATCACTCCTACAATTTCAGACCTAGAATTTCTAGATTAAATTAGATAATACTTTATTCTGCGATCATAGATTAGAAATTTTTGGCGATGAACCAGTTGCTCAGTCACATGACACAATTCAGGGACATCACACAGAGACATAAACACACAAGACAATTTAACTGGACCTTCTTTTGCTCATCATGGAAACTCTGATTTTATGGATTATTTTGCTCATTTTGTTTCAGGGTAGACTGATGTATGTTGTGTTTCAGATGGTATCATAGCATTCTACAGGCCAATATTATTTAAAGGGATAGTTCGTAATTTTGGACATAGGGCCTCATTTCCTAGTGAGCCAGAGTGTTGGAGACGTGTGGAGATACTTTGTTAAATATTCCATCCAGTCCTTGTATTTGCAGATGTCGCCGGTGCTAGGCTAGTGCATGTCAATGGCCATAGTTAGCCTGCCACTAAAAACAGTCTTACCCACTCCACAAAACACCTGAAGCAAATCTATTATTACTCCAGACTGTTGATGTAAATGTCTGTGTTGATAGGATCATTTTGAGACTATTTTCTCATATATCAGTCCGCCGGTGCCGAGCTTTCTATCAGGAAGTACAACTCACTGTTGCTGCTCAGATATACATCCTTCAAATGCAAAGTTGGTTTTACTTCTAAAATTATTCTATCAACACAGACATTTACATCAACAGTCTGGTGTAATAATAGATTTGCTTCAGGTGTTTTGTGGAGTGGGTAAGACTGTTTTTAGTGGCAGGCTAACTATGGCCATTGACATGCACTAGCCTAGCACCAGTGACCTCTGCAAATACAAGGACTGGATAGAATATTTGAAAAAGTGTCTCCAACACATCTCCAAAACTCTGGCTCACTAGGAAATGAGGTCCTATGTCCAAAATTCTGGACTGTCCGTTTAAGATAAACAGGGGGAAGCTAAAGTGAACATAGTTAAATACAGTGAGTTCTGGGGTCTAGTCACTGATAGAAGTGATCAGGTTCAACATTTGTGAATTTACTTTTTGGATATTTCATGGCAAAGCACCGTGTAATTAATAAGAGACTCTTGACCCCCATCTGGGAGCATGTAGTAATAAAAAGTTATTCAAAAATGTGTGAACGAAATAAAACACAACTCTAGTTATTGAGGAGGTAACTGCATTATAACATGGAATAAAGGTCACAAGAATCCATTTTGTGTAATATTGGACATTTGAAAACAAACAGTACTGACTCAAAATGCTTAACAATATACACTACTGGTCAAAAGTTTTAGAACATGCTAATTTTTCCAGTTATTTATTGCAATTCAAGTCGTGCAAGTCCAATGAAGAGCTTGAAATGGTACAAAGGTAAAAACTGAACAGACAGAGGTTAAAAAAAGATAAAAGATACAAAACACAAGTCCAAGCTCTGCCAAAACTACCACAGGAAAAAAGAACGAAATGGTAAACTTGAAAACATGGAGTGTGCAGCACAGTCTCCAGACTTAAACCCCATGGAGCTGGTTTGGGATGAACTGAACAGAAGAGCGAAAGAAAAGCAACCTACAAGTGCCACACATTTATGGGATCTTCTGCAACTGACTTGGGAAGAACTTTCTGAAGAATATTTGATTTCTATTGTAAAAAGAATGAGCCACGAGTGTGTTCAGCTGTTATATCTGCCAAAGGAGGACACTTTCATTAATCAAAAGTTTAGAATATGTTTTGGTCAACAGTAAACAGCAAACAGTAAAAAAAACTTGAAAAAGTGTGGAATACTAAAACTTTTGACTGGTAGTGTATATTAAAACAGAATATGAGTAAAACTATCTTGGATCAAAAACCAGTGTAAAAATGCTTTCTCAATTCATGAAAGTGATGTTTCTGCATTTTTCGGTTTAGTATTATATATTAATAATGAATCTCAAACCTCAGCCAAGACATTTAAGAATCTGAAATCCGACGCTGAGAGAAACTGACTTGACTTGTTCAGTTTTACGTATCTGTTGAGAAAATATGTTGGGGTGTTGCTGAAAGATGATACTTTTTTGTTCATTCCCTTGTATTTATTTTTTGTTCTCCTACTATCTATAATCACAACATATCTCTGCAACCCACGTGCCAGTAAATGTCTTGGTTGAGGTTCTAGTATAGTACAAAAAGTGAATGGACAATATAATGCTCAGGATCTACAATACACACTTCTTCAATACTTTATGAAGATGTGAGTCTGGTCACCGGTTCAGATGTTCGTGATTGACAGGTGGATTAGCCAATTAAGGACACACGAGATAATCAACAATCAAAGCACTCTAAAGTCTATTGGGGAAAAAAGCAAAAACATGAAAACATGGCGGATTTCTGCAGAATCAATGAGCAAAGCAAGAACCAATGAGCTCCTTTATTTCACATGCATCACTGAAATAAACAAATCTGATTGGATGATCATATTTGATGCAGTAGAGGGAGCAGGGACCAGATTGAAACCCCCTGTATAAAAAATACAGAGAGATGTCAGTTTGGAACCACCAGGCTAGTATCATGCAGAAATATAACTTCATACAAATATTACACTCTGAGTTTATGTTGTACCTTATTTCAGTCTATTCAGCATTCTCAATTTGCCTACCTCTCTCTCTCTCTCTCTCTCTCTCTCTCTCTCTCTCTCTCTCTCTTCTCTCTCTCTCTCTCTCTCTCTCTGTCTTGCTCCAGTATGTGGTGGGGCCCCTCTAAATGTTCGGATCGTTGGGGGCCAGACAGCGTCCCCGGGGTTCTGGCCATGGATGGTCTCGATCCGGCCTGGAGAGAGAGGACAGCCCCACGTCTGTGGAGGGTCCCTCATCAACCAGCAGTGGGTTCTGACGGCCGCTCACTGCCTCGATCCGCTGTGAGTTTAACTTGGAAAAACAAGAATACCATGCAAATGTGTTGTGGTTTATAAACTGTGTATATAAATGGACAACTGTCTGAAATGAATTCTACAGTAAGTTTATGTATATTGAGTGTGCAGGTGGTACAGTACTTCTGTGTGACTGCTGCTGTACTTTTCCATCATCAGCCTCATTAACCTGCCGAGGGACTGAAGATGGAAATTAACCATATGTTGTCTATAATGTTTACATATTTACTAGGGGTGTAACGATATCCAAGTCTCACGATACGATATTGTCATGGTATGAATCTCACGGTATGATATTTATTGCGATATCATAGGAAAGCTCACGATATGGTGGGGAGGCTCACAATTAGGGATGTAACAATTTCCACATGTCTCGGTACCATATTTTCACAATGTACATCTCACGGTACAATATTTATTGCAATATTTTGTGGAGGCCAACAAAACTGTTAACAAGCTACTTTTTTGTCTTAAAATGCCTTGACAAGACTTAATCCAAAGAACTAAGACTTAAAAGTGCTTAGAACTGTTATCTCTTCATGTAGTCTGCACTGAAATGGAGCAAAGGATCATGGTCTATGTAGTTCTCTTTGTCTTTTTTTTTTTAGCTATTGCTGTATCATAACTCTTTATTTAAGCAAAGAGACTTGTAATTCGATGTATTGTGATGGTCCAAAGTATTATTGTGAGAACTTTGACAATATCACAATATTTCGGTTATTGTTACATCCCTAATATTTACCTTTTAAATGTTTGAGTTAGAAATGATATCACTTACAATTCAAAATCAGATGAGCAGCTTCAAGGGCCTTTAATATGTTATTTTCTGATCTTTGTTATAATATTGTTTTCTCATCAAAATGTGTGTGAATGTGTTTTGTTTCATTCTCTCAAATGGAAAACATTCCACCTTGTGAAGTTATGTGGTAATAATGGAAGTGCTCCACTGTGTTTTTAAACTCCATTCACCTTCACATAATTTCAGTCCTGGAATTGTCCATCTCTATCGAACAAAAGGTAAAAGGTATCTGTTAACTTGAAATCTACTACGTCATGACATCACAAGGTGTACTTTTGAGCTTTGGAGATGTAGACAGACTAATAATAAAGGATTACTCAAACATGTGTGAATGAAACAAAGCACATTCCAGGTCTGTTTTTGAAGAGGTAACATTATAACATGACTTAAAGCTCACAAGAGTCAGTTTTGTGTAATATAAACTTTTAAATATCACAATAAAGATGTAATCGTCTGACACAGTTCCCTCTCTCCTCTGGCCCATAGACGTGACCGAGAGCCAATCTTTGTGTATTTGGGCCGACACAACTACTCCGACCCAAACCCGAACGAGGTGGAGCGTCGCGTGATCACCGTGAAGCGCCACCCGCAGTTTGATGATGTGTTTTTCGACTACGACATGTGCCTCTTGGAGCTGGACAGCCCGGTCACATTCAGTCAGTACATACAGCCCGTGTGCTTGGCCGCTAGGGGGAGCTCTGTGCACAGCGGGGTCAGCGCGTGGGTCGCAGGCTGGGGATTCACGAGCGAGAGTGAGTAAAGAGCACTACACACACGCAACCATTGTAGGAAGAAGTGCTCAGTTTTATTTCTTAATTAAAAGTATAGATACAGGGACAAAAGATTACTCAAGTAAAGTATCAAATGAAATAATCAGCGTGAGTAAAAGTATTGAAGTACCTGTTTAAAAATGTACTTTAAGAGTAAAAGGTAAAAGTATTTAGCAGAGATTTTTAGAACAATTAAAGATTCAAATGTAGTGATTTTGAGAAAGAATTTAGCTGATTTTTAAGGGATTCAAATGATTTCTAAATGTGTTTGCTCAAAATTTGCTCAAAGTTGGGACGTTAGCTCAAATGAAATGTGCTAAAAATAAGTCTCAGCCATTTCAGTAGGTCTCAAATGGTAAAGGAAAGTACATTTTACTTTTCAGTTCAGATCTAAAATGTAGTGAAGAAGAAAGTATGGATGGCTGTTCTCAAATGTCATGAAGTAAAAGTAAAAAGTATCGAAATTACTTAAATAAAATACATATACCTAAAGATTTTGTTCAAGTATTGTACTTTTACTTTTGTACTTTGTTACATTCCACCACTGTAAATAATAATGCTGATTTATTCTTAATTACAAAAACAATGGACATGATGACAAACCTGGATGTGTTCTCCATCTGCAGGTTAAGGCTCTGGCAACACAGGTTTAGTTGTGATTCTAGTACATTCATGAGTACTACTGCACTCAGTACTGAAGACTACTTGAGTACTACTGCACTCAGTACTGAAGACTACTTGAGTACTACTGCACTCAGTACTGAAGACTACTTGAGTACTACTGCACTCAGTACTGAAGACTACTTGAGTACTACTGCGCCCAGTACTAAAGACTACTTGAGTACTACTGCACCCAGTACTAAAGACAACTTGAGTACTACTGTGCCCAGTACTGAAGACTACTTGAGTACTACTGTGCCAAGTACTGAAGACTACTTGAGTACTACTGCACTCAGTACTGAAGACTACTTGAGTACTACTGTGCCAAGTACTGAAGACTACTTGAGTACTACTGCACCCAGTACTAAAGACAACTTGAGTACTACTGTGCCAAGTACTGAAGACTACTTGAGTACTACTGTACCCAGTATTAAAGAGTGCAGGATACATGCAGTTCCTGCAAATGACACATATGATGATAATGAGCTTTTAACATCATTATAACATTGCTTCCTGGCTGAAAACAAACCTGAAATTGTATTTAGCTTTATTGACATTTATTTAAAATTTTCCTGGATTATTACATCACAGGTAGAAGTCTCCTGCTGTTTTTAGTCCATAAATCAGACTCATTCAGAGAATTTGTGCCTACATGTCGACATGATAAACAAACCCAGACCTCCTCTGGACAACTCACAAACTATACTGATGATTTTTGTCTATGAATAATGTCGTGTCATACTGTGAAAGACTACAGCCCAAAGAACAACATGTCCATAGAAACAAGCAGGTCAAGTCTGTGGAGAGTCAAGTTTGTGGAGATGCAAGCCACTTAGTAACAGAAGTTATTCATGATTCTGGAGATATACTGAACTGTTTTAAATGTATTTGTTTTGTCTGTAGATAATTTCACGTTTCCGGCGGCTCTGCGGGAGGTCAGTCTCCCCATCATCGGAGACAATCAGTGTGAATGTGCCATCCCCTTCTTCCTCCCCCCGGACACTCTGTGCGCCGGGTACTCAGAGGGGGGCAAGGACGCCTGCCAGGTGAGACAGGGCAGGGGAGACTGACAGATGAGACAGGGCAGGGGAGACTGACAGGTGAGACAGGGCAGGGGAGACTGACATGTGATACGGGGGTATTTGACAGGTGAGACAATGGAAAGGGTGTCTGACAGGTGGGGCAGGAGTGACTGACAAGTGAGACAGAGCCAGGTGTGTTGGAGAGATGAGACGGACAGGGGCAGGGGCGTTTGACAGGTGAAACCGGTGCAGGGGGTCTAACAGGTGAGACAATAGGAGGGGCGTCTGACAGGTGGGGCGGGGGCGACTAACAGGTGAGACAGGGGGATGGGTGTCTGACAGGTGAGACAGTGGGAGGGGCATCTGACAGGTGAGACAGGGGATGGGTGTCTGACAGGTGAGACAGTGGGAGGGGCATCTGACAGGTGAGAGAGAGGGAGGGGCATCTGACAGGTGAGAGAGAGGGAGGGGCATCTGACAGGTGAGAGAGAGGGAGGGACATCTGACAGGTGAGACAGAGGGAGGGGCATCTGACAGGTGAGACAGAGGGAGGGACGTCCGACAGGTGAGAAAGAAGGAGGAGCATCTGACAGGTGTGACAGAGGGAGGGACGTCCGACAGGTGAACACAGGGTTAAAAACAGACATAGACATTTTTAAACTCAGCCCTGTGTCACCTGATGCATGACTCTGTGCTTTTGTGGCAGGGCGACTCGGGTGGCCCCCTGGTGGTAAAAGAGGGCCGGCGCTGGGTGCAGGTGGGCGTGGTCAGTGTCGGCGAAGGGTGCGGGCGCGCTGAGACCCCCAGCGTCTTCAGCGAAGTGTCTCTGTATGAAGACTGGATCAAGAATGTGACATCCTCTAGTAAAAGTCCCGGCTTTCTTAACGTTACATCAACAGGAGAAGATCCAGATAAAAGTTTTAGCTGTACTACACCTGCTGCTGCTACTACTACTACTACTATTACTACTACTACTACTACTAACACTTCTCCTACTACTATAACTACTACTATTAATGTTAACACAGATGATGACTACTTCACTACTCCTACTGCTACTACTACAAATATTACTACTGAGGAAGAGGATGAGCTCACCACTACTACTGCTACTACTGTTACTACTACTTATCCAACTACTACTCAAACTACTACTACTACTACTGAAAATGACGGTGGAAACGAAAGTATTTTTGACCACGGGGAGAGCTTTGTGGTGAACCTGAGTCAGGTGCTTTACTTGTTTGGTTTGGCCTTGTCACTTTTTGTGTTGGGTTAGGGATTCTATTACTACATAGAATACTAGAGTACAAGAATACTACTACTACTACTACTACAACAATTGCTATTACAGCTACTACACCCTTCACTGCTACTATAACTACCACTACTACAACTGCCAACTTCTTCTACTTCTACTACTATTACTACTACTACTCCTACTACTACAGCAACTATTACAACAACTACACCCTGCAGTGCTGCTGCTGCTACCACTGCTACTACTGCAAAATACTATTACTACTGCCACTACTACTATTGCCACTCCTACTATTACTACTACTGTTTTAAGTGCAATAAAAATATTTTAAAAACTAAAATAACAGAAAGTTATTTTAGGGTTTTGTTTTGGGTTTTTTTTGGAAGTTATGTTTTGTGGCTTTAAGTGTTGACTTTTTTCTTACTGTATTCTTTGTGTGTAAAAAAAAAAACTGAAAAGCAAATGTGTTTATGGAGTAACTCTATGGAATGGACTCAGTGATGTGATTAAACAATGTGGGAATATAACACTATTTTTAAAAAATGTATACAAAGACTGAGAATTATACAAAACAAGATCAATGTATTTAATAAGCCTTCTATGAAGAGAAGAAATTTAACTTTGTGTGTAAACTGTTTTATGTAGATTTTTTTATTATGTAATATATGTTGACAATGAATAAGGAGTGGAACCTGGTTAAGACATTCATTCTACTCCTTCTCAAACTCATTGTGACTTGTTAAATGTTACAGTTCATCACGTTCTGTGTGATTAATGTTGTTATTAATGTTTGACACATATGAATGTCATTCATTCATTCATTGCTATTGTGGTCATGTTATTGTACTGTGAGAAGTCACATTAGAGCAGGGCTCTAGCTCCTATATTCATTTGCACATGAGTTCATAGAAGAAATACGACCACTTTAGAGCTTATACTGAAATTAACTGTATTTTGGTTGAATATTTTCTGATGAAATAAATAATAAAAACAACTGAAGTATACCCAAAAAAAATCCATAATCTCTGAGCTCTTATTGGTTGGGTTCATCACAACATTACATATTTGTGCTTTTTGTTTTAATAAAAGGATTCTGTTCAAGTTTTAAACATGTCCAGAAGACAAAAAAAGACTGACAAAAAGACTGATTTGACAAAAATACTGAAATATGAACTGACAAACAAATACAAGAATCACATTTCAGATTTTTAACAGTTTTTCTGCAGAATAAGACAGGAGACTTTGTTTGTGGAGGAAATTATACCAGTTATAGTGGCATTGCGTGGGATCTAGAACACACAGTTCTCCAGTACTTTACAAAGACATGAGTCTGATCACCAGTGGATCTTGCTGAGCTCAGGTGGGTGTGATTGACAGGTGGATTAGCCAATAAAAGACACACATGATCCATCTTTATCAAAACAAATATGACTGCTTATGAGGAAAAAAGAAAGGAATATATCACAGGGGACTGAAATGAATCAATGAATGAATCAGTGAGTGATTTTATAGCTTTATAAATCTGACTGGACGATCAGGCTCTGGCTTGAGGCACAACAGAGGGAGTGTGGACCAGACTGACAGCCCTCTGTATAAAAATACATAGAGATATCAGTGAAATAGTGCCCCCTGTCATCCATCTGAAATTATAACATTAAATAAAGTCCTGCCTGAGGTCCAAGTAGAGCAGTGCCCCCCATCAGTATAATCTCAGATAATTTTTTTTAAGTCAATGACAGAAAAGTCAGTATTCACCCACGGTCTGAGAAAAAGCATGTTTTTATTTGGAGCAAACAGAAACATGAAGCTGTGGTCCAGTGACTAGTAAAATCTCTGGGGAAAGTTCAATGGTAAAGCTCCGGTGGGCGGACTCTTACAAAAATATCCATTTTTGACAGCAGCAGTTTAAACAGACCAAGATGTCCTCCTCCCATCTGCTCCTCGGCTTCGCTCTGGCTCTTTCAGCTTTAAACGGTGAGAAAAACTACAACATTTCTGCTTTTAAGGTCATAGGTGTGCACTCCTTACAGAGCTGCAGGAGTGGCCAACTTGCAGAAGTAACAGCACTGTGGCTTAAAATGATATTATCAATAGAGATAAAAGTAGTGACTCAAATAATTACTTCGACTACTGAGTACTGAGTAACTCCATTGTCAGGATGTATAGTGTACATTCTTCAGGGGTCTATAGGCACCATATTGAGCACTTTGCACCATTCAAAAGATAGAACATTGTATTTTGAATTGTTAATTTTGAGCAAATCTTGAGATGTCCATGAATAAAGTATTATCACCACAAGTTAATCAAAAAAACTGGACTTAATAAACTTTTGCAGCAGTCAACCACGCAACTTCTTCTGTGTTGGTGTCTTTGTGTTGGCGTCTGTGGCTCCACCAGATGTAGCGATGGAGCTAACAGGTGTCAGCCCACTTCTGCACAGACTAAACCAGAGGTGGTCCTCTCACACGATCATCTATGTTAGATTTGGTGGAGTCCCAGACACCAGCACAAAGCCCTGAAGGAGCTACCTGGCTGAAGAAAGTGAAACATCAGTGGCAGTTTAATAATTCCAGATGTTTTGATTAATTTCTTGATAATGTGATATCAGTTTCATCATTTTTCATCTGTTCATCTCACTTTAATCTGAGGCCATATGAACACAACTCTTTATCTTATCATTGATTCAATATTATGTCTGATTCATTCTCTGAGGTATTAAGAATGCTTCTGTGTTTTGTTTTTGTTTTTTTCAGGTTCTCATGCACAAGGTAAGCTCCGATCACACTAACTGGAATGGTTGTACTTCCATACTATGTCAGCTTCAGTTTTTGGGGGGAAATGATATATTTTAAATATTTTATGCATGCTGTCAGTCCCTCCGGTGGACAGCTGCAGATCATACTACCAAGCTGCAGATTTACTTTCACTTGTGCCAAAATTGTTACACAACACTCCAGAACACTACACTACACACTGATCGAAACAAGAATTTTCAAAAGAGGTGAGGAGGAGCGTGATTTCAGATAAAGAGGGAGACATTCCAATTAGAGAAAACTCGGCTTCCTTCTGTCTTGAGGCGATGGTGGGATGGCCTGTGAGTGAAGAGAGTACAGTGATTAATAAATAAATAGAAACATTTTTAAATCACGTCTGTATGTTAACATGAGACCAGTGCAGTGAGACTGGGGTGGTATCTCTTTTTAGAACCTGTGAGCAGCATTTTGGACTCTAATCTGTTGAGTAGTTGAGTTATTAGTTACAAAGATGTGTGATTGTTTTAAAATTCTTGTGATCAGAGCAATGATGTCTTAAATGCAGGAGAATAAAGATGACCCAAACACAAATGACTCCAAATACAACTCCGAGAGGGTAAATGAGAAGTGAAACAATGATAAAAGTTCCTTCACCAGCAGAGGGCACATGAAGCAGGACTGTCAACAGAGTAGTACTACACTTTATTGTAACTGAAAAAGTTAAAATGCAGCTGTGTCAGTCCATGTGCGATCAGCCGCCCTCCCCAGTGAGTCATCTCAGATTTGGCTGATTTAGCTCGTTGAAGTTTTGGGGCCATGCCCACTTTTTCAGAAGCCTTAATTTATAAGCATGTTTGAGAGACCTGAACTTCATTAAAAAAAAAATAGATCTAGGAAGCTGAAAATTTGTATTATTGTAGATTTTTGGTCATAGATTCGGAATCTGTTGTCAAATATTATTTAGGGAGGTGCTTTGGGCCCCCAAAATCTTAAATTTGATTGCCGCTCAATTTCAGTTTTTGATGTCCAAGATCTATTTACTCCAAGCAGATATTTACAAACTAAATGTTGAACCTGAATATTTGAGAGAAAGACTATTTCTGACAACAATCTCACACTATTCTTAGCTTTCATGTGGATGGTGTAGAGTCTCAAATAAGGTCACAGACCAGATGTGATCTTTTTGGCCCCTTCTTTTGACTCTCGGTTCCCCATGTGGACACCGTTGGATGTTGTTAAAATTTTTACCAGAGAAATTATATAAATATTCTGATTAGTTTAAAGTAATAAAAACATCACCTGACATGACCCAAAATCTACAATAATACAAATTTTCAGCTTCCTAGCTTTATTTTTTAAGAAGTTTCTCAAATATGCTCATAAATTAAGGCTTCCAAAATAATGAGCATGGCCCCAAAATTTCAACAGGTTATAACTCAAGGAACGACTGAAGGGATTGAGCTAAAATTTTAGATTCTTTCATTTGGTAATTTTAGAATTTTTTAGAATTTCTTTCAGCCAACTCTGAGATGGCTCATAGGGAAGATTCCTTTGAAACTGCTGACTTCATATGGACTGACCCAGCTGTTAAAAAATTGAGTGGGTTTGTGGGTCCTTCTCCAGGGGGTTGTATTAAAATAGAGAGTATTTTGTGCATTTTGGTGAATTTTAGAATCCCCCAGAGCCCCCAGCTGTCCAAATAAAATAAACCGATGTTCCTGCCCTGAATTCATTAATTAAATCAGATGTTTTGCTCAAAAAATGGTCAAAGAAGGGCCCCGAGGGGAGAGAAAGAAGAGATCTGACCCTGTGAACAAGAGAGAGAATATCTGAATCTGAATATATGAATTTTCCATCTTTATATTTCCTGCTTTAGAGTGAGAGCGTGTGAAGGGACTTAGATGCGTGCAAGATGTTATCCTTGGAGTCTTTGGATTACCATAAACCATAGACCTGTCTCCTTTTACTGTTAAGTCCCTGTTGTGTTCAGACAATGTCAGAGCTGTCCCTCATAACATATATGAACATTGTACAGATTTAAGGTGGAGCTGTGAGCGATAACACATACACACTGGATTTATTGTCAATGTACAAAATAACAAAACAAAACCTGTTTTCAGATTCAGGTTTCAGATTACAGGGAGAGGGCGGGGACGCTTTTACTGCCCTCCTTAAACCCATTGTGGAGCCTAAAGTGTAAATAAAGACTAATCCAGGACTTAACAGCGCCAAAACAGAACTAAACCAGGTCTAAACCAGGTCTAAACCAGAGCTAAACCAGGACTAAAAGAGATCTAAACCAGAATCGGAATCAGAATCAGAATACCTTTAAAGTCATTCCACGCCAAATCTCTGAATGCCCCCACTTGACCATTTTTGATTTGACAGAAAAATAGGAATAGGAAAAGTCCCAAATTTTAGTTCCCAACTCCTTTTAGATTTATCATTAAAAATATTTTGCTAACACCCCCCCCTAACCTGTTTTGAGCAGAGTTTTCCAAGGACCCACTTTAAGATTGCTGTATCTAAAAAAATATTTAAGGTCGGTCCTTACTATATGACATGGGGCGGTGGTAGACATGGACCGGACTAGGAGACAGGTAGGAAGAGGAAGAAAAAAAAGGGAAAAAAATGCAGTATAACATGAGGAGAGAGGGAGGAGGAAAAAAGAAACAACCACCAGAATATGCTCCTGTATTGGCATAATGTGGGACCAGGACAACAACAACAACAACAACAACAAAAACATCTCCGTGACATCAGAACACATTACAGCATTATTAAGGTTCGACTTGTAACTGGGCAGGGGAGTTAACCCAATGTAGGTAAGCAGCCATCCAAAAATCTGTTCCATACTTAATCCAATCAGCAAAAGACCTGTAATCTGTTCCGAATAGGTAAATGTCTTCGATGCCCTCCACAGAAACAGCCGTCAGACACGACACTGAACCCAAGTTCCTCGTCGAGAAGATGGTGTCAGTTGCTTTGAGAGACCAATTGATCAAATTGATGATTAATTTTAGATTTGGAAGAGCAGGATGGATAAAGGGTGGAGTCTCTCAAAGTATAACTCAGTAGAGAGGAGCTAAACTCGGAAAATGAGGATGAGGATGAGAGAAAATGCAACCGCCTTCGTTGAGAGCAAAAGAGATCCGGGTCTGAACCAGCGCTAAATCAGGACTAAACTAGGATTAAAACAGAACTGAACCAGGACTAAACCAGGACAAAACCAGGGCCAAACGAGTAATAATCCAGGGCTAAACTAGGACTAAACCAGGACTGAACCAGGACTGAACTAAGACTAAACCAGGACTGAACCAGGACTAAACCAGGACTAAACCAGGACTGAACCAGGACAAAATCAGGACTGAACTAGGACTAAACCAGGACTAAACCAGGACTGAACTAGGACTAAACCAGGACTGAACCAGGACTAAACCAGGACTGAACCAGGACTAAACCAGGACTGAACCAGGACTAAACCAGGACTAAACCAGGACTGAACTAGGACTAAACCAGGACTGAACCAGGACTGAACTAAGACTAAACCAGGACTGAACCAGGACTAAACTAAGACTAAACCAGGACTGAACCAGGACTAAACCAGGACTAAACCAGGACTGAACCAGGACAAAATCAGGACTGAACTAGGACTAAACCAGGACTAAACCAGGACTGAACTAGGACTAAACCAGGACTGAACTAGGACTAAACCAGGACTAAACCAGGACTGAACCAGGACTAAACCAGGACTGAACCAGGACTAAAACCAGGACTGAACTAGGACTAAACCAGACTAAACCAGGACTGAACCAGGACTAAACCAGGACTGAACCAGGACTAAACCAGGACTGAACTAGGACTAAACCAGGACTGAACCAGGACTAAACCAGGACTGAACCAGGACTAAACCAGGACTGAAACCAGGACTAAACCAGGACTGAACTAGGACTAAACCAGGACTGAACCAGGACAAAACCAGGACTGAACTAGGACTAAACCAGAACTAAACCAGAACTGAACCAGGACTAAACCAGGACTGAACCAGAACTAAACCAGGACTGAACTAGGACTAAACCAGGACTGAACCAGGACTAAACTAGGACTAAACCAGAACTAAACCAGGACTGAACCAGGACTAAACCAGGACTGAACCAGAACTAAACCAGGACTGAACTAGGACTAAACCAGGACTGAACCAGGACTAAACCAGGACTGAACCAGAACTAAACCAGGACTGAACCAGAACTAAACCAGGACTGAACTAGGACTAAACCAGGACTGAGCCAGAACTAAACCAGGACTGAACCAGGACTAAACCAGGACTGAACCAGAACTAAACCAGGACTGAACTAGGACTAAACCAGGACTGAACCAGGACTAAACCAGGGCTAAAACAGAACTAATCCAGGACTAAACCAGGACCAAACTAGGACTGAACCAGGACAAAACCAGGACTGAACCAGAACAAAACCAGGACTGAACTAGGACTAAACCAGGACTAAACCAGGACTGAACCAGGACTAAACCAGGACTGAACTAGGACTAAACCAGGACTAAACCAGGACTGAACTAGGACTAAACCAGGACTGAACCAGGACTAAACCAGGACTGAACTAGAACTAAACCAGGACTAAACCAGGACTGAACCAGGACTAAACCAGGACTGAACTAGGACTAAACCAGGACTAATCCAGGACTAAACCAGGACCAAACTAGGACTGAACCAGGACTAAACCAGGACTGAACTAGGACTGAAACAAGACTAAACTAGAGTTAAAACAGAACTAAGACAGGGCTGTAGATCATTGTACGAAATAACTTTTTTTTTTTCTTTTTCATTTATGCAAAATAAACACACCCTTCTGCAGAATCCCACATGTATCACTGATTACGAAAATTAAATTGGAGAATTACGTAAATAGACTGGAGGAATTATGTTTGGAATACAGGAGAATAACAATGACTCAAACATGCACGAATCACTTGAAATACAACTTCAAGAGAATAAATGAAAAGGAAACAACTATAATTAAAGCCGCGCGCGGCGATGGTGGCCCTCGCCCCGGGCACGCACCGCCCCCCCACGCGACCGCCGGGGACTCGCGACCGCCCCGACACACCGCTCTCTCTTCCCGACAGCTCCCGAGGCCAACAGCTCGTCCACCAGAAAAATGACATAGTGTACCTTTAAAATTGGATAAAGTGAATGATTCTAGAGTCAAACTGTAGACACTAAGCCACAGGTCACGTGACTTTAATGGTCAAGAGCACTGTTTTCACACCGCTAGTTCGATTATTTGGTTCGCACCAGGCAATAAAATTGTTATTATGTAGCAAATACACTCCAGTGTGGTCCGCGTTCACACCGGCAAACGAACCAAAACTGGTTCGATTCACGTGTCTCTGTTTCCCCGGTAAAACAGCGATACTCCAGTTATCAACACCGATGTTCCTGTTAATACCACGGGCCGTCCTCATCTCAAATTATCACCATGAACTCATAAAACAGCAACATGTAGAACTTTGTACAAACTCACCGCATCAGCCCAGAGTTCAGGTAACAGCAGCAGCCAACAGCGCTCACAGAAGCGCGCAGCTCCTCAGGACGGGGCTGGGGTCTGGTCCTTGGTCTTCTGTTACAAGTTCGTTGGTCAGATGGTCCGGAGGCTCTGTCCTCCATGTGCTGGTTCCAAACGGTGGCGAGCAAGACCAGTGCTTGATGGACTGAGTCCGAGCGGGTACTTTCAGTCGTCTGCGCGCTGTTTCCGTGCGGGAAAAGCAAGAATGCGCTGTGGACTACAGGTCCGGGTGGGCTGCTCCGGTTCTCCGCGCTCAAGAACCGCGGCTGGTTCCAAGGTGGTGCAGCATCCGGACAGAAGCGTGAGTCCAGTTTGGTTTGTTATATGTTGTTCTGAGCGTCCGTCCTCCGCGCATTTGGTTCTTCCCGGGGAAAGCGCTTCCTCAGGTCGAGGCTCCCCGCTCCAGCTCCTCTGAGCCCGGCCTGAACCGGAGCTGCCCCCGCTGATTCGGGACTCTGGTTTGGATCTAGTCCGACTGTATTTCTCACACTAGGCTAAAAACAGGGACTTTTTTAAGTTGTATCAATTGAATGGGCGATTGCCTATTGCCATGAAATTATTTGGTTAATTAAAGCCTAAAATAACAAATGTTGGTTGCTGCGTGATCACGGGGGAACACCGGGACTTCTCTGTGCGTGTAGGTCCTGAACAGGGGTACGCACCCCCAATTTTGACTCACTCTGGAGCCACACGTTCGCACGTACTTGCTCTGATCTTCTTGTGTTACATTCTCTGTATTGGCCATTGTTGGTAAAATAATTCGAAAATGAATCGCGGCTGCGTCTGGACAACAATCTGTTACTGCGCTGGAGTCGTACAGCGCGTCATTTCAGACAGAGGAGACGCGTGTCCCTCCCATGATGCATTTCGAATAGTCCGTTTGTCCATACTGTCTATGGTTTGGACCCGGGTTCGCGTTCACACCAGAGGAACCGCACTGTTACTTTCTTCCCCTGCCCAGTAATCTCCTAACCGTGGTACAGAGGCTGAACAGGCATTTGACTCGTTAGCAACACGAAATTTATTTTACAAATTTAAACAGGAGCGGCAAAAATACAGTGGCCGTGCTGTCTGGCGGCCGCAACAGAAGAGGGCGCCTCGCGCCAAGACACAGAACAAAACAGTCCAGAGCTACCCACAACACCTTGCTCTTAAAGGGACCAGCCAGGCTGGTAACACTACCCCCACTCTGGATGATAGTAAAAGAAAATCTTAATATCACTCCAGCACAACATTGGCATGCAGTAACACAAATTAGACATACATTTTTTTTCTTTTTTTTTCAATTAATGTTGAGTGCATAGAAATCTCCCAAAGTAAAAAAAAACAAAACAATGCAACATGTAGTCTACATAAACAGTCACTGTCTCCTACTCACAAGAACCCTTTTAACACAACAGGCTAGCCAACAGGGCAAATGTGCAACAATGGCAGCATTAACAGGCAGAATACATAAGCAGAACATTTTTTTTTTCTCTCTGAGAAGGGCAGCGATCCGCCTACACCCTAACTCAGGCAACAATGGCCATGTCTAGTGACTTATCCAGTCACCAAACTTGTTGGGTGCTCTCCGGGTCCTGCGCAGTCTCTGTTGCGGTGTAGAGATGGCAGGATGACACCCCCTTCCACCCGAGGTAGGTAGCTGAGTGCTGTCATCCCATGATGGCCGTGCAGAGCTAGCTGGAGGAGGAGAAGAGTCAGTGAGTTGTAGAACAGGTGATGGAGCCTCGGTGTCCCCTCCGGAAACCACGGCCTGGTCCTCAGCATCAGAAGAATCGTCCCACAGCTGGAGAGGGCCAAATTCAAGATCAGAATCTTCATCAAGAGACGGCGGTACCACCTCACGAGGCCCCGATGAGTCCGACCTCTGGAAAACCCAGCTATTATCAAGCAGGGTTCTGGAGTGGAAGGGCTTAAGTTTGTCGTGGTGTACCACTTTCACTTTTGACCGTGGCCCCTTCTGGATTTGGTACACCAAGTCATCCAGATGACCCACAATAAAATACGGGCCCTCATAAGCGGGAAGGAACTTTCGTACCTTGTTCCTTACTGGCTTTGTACCTTTAATCAAATGCCACACCGCAGTACCAACAGGGTACTGAGTCTGGCAAATGTTTTTGTCATATTGTCTCTTTGCTCGCTCAGAGGCTTTCCCCAGAGCTTCTCGTGCAAGCCGGTGAGAAAACTCCAGCTGCTCTCTGAGCTTTAGAACATATTCCGGTAGCGAACTGGCACCAGTGTCATTCGGGGGAAACCCGGCCACTAAGTCCACTGGTTCAGTGATTTCTCTGCCAAACAACACCATGTTAGGGGTCAGTCCGGTAGAGTTGTGCCTGGTGGAACGATAGGCCATAACCGCAAAGGGGAGCATCAAATCCCAGTCCCAATGGCACCTTTCTGCGGTAGCGGCTAGTGTTTTCTGCAGAGTAGCATTAAAGCGTTCCACCTGCCCATCTGACTGCGGGTGGAACGGAGTGGTACGAGTTTTTTCAATGCCCAATAGTTCACACATGCTTTGGAATACAGCAGACTCAAAATTTGTGCCCTGATCACTGTGTAAAGTGTGGGGGGCCCCATATCTGCACACCCACTCCGACACAATCTTCTCTGCAACTGTGACTGCTTGCTCATTAGGAACGGGATAGGCTTCCACCCACTTGCTAAAATAGTCCTGCACCACCACTATGTAGCGGTTATGTCTATCTGTCTCGTTCAAAGGTCCCATGAGGTCAACTGCTATTCTCTCCATGGGAGCTCCAACCCGCACTGTGCCCATGGCTGCCTGTGGTGTCTTCTTTGGCCGTGCTCTAGCAGCACAGCTGGAGCAGGTGCGGCACCATAGGGTTACATCGTCCTTCATGTTGTACCAGTAATACCTGGTCTTTACGCGTGCCAGTGTCCTTTCCCCCCCAAAATGGCCCCCAACTGGACCATCGTGCATCTGCTCCATCACTGCTGTGCGTAACTTGTAGGGCAGGAGGACCTGTGGGAAGAACGTCGTACCTTCAACACAGAAAAACTTCCTCATTAACACTCCATCTTTTAAATAAAGTCTTTTCCACTGTGACCAGTAGGCCTTAGTGGCTGGGCTGCAGGCGGATATGGTGGCCCAGGATGGACGGTTCCCCCCACTGTCTACCCACTGCCAAACTGGTGCAATGTCTGGGTCAGTCTTTTGAGCAGTGCTCAGTTGCTCTAATGTCCAGCCCTGAAACAGACTAGGTTGTAGAGAGCCGCCCACTCTGTGAATACGGGGACGTGTGTCAACTCTGTTATGAGTGTCTCCTACCCCCACTATAGGAAACTCAGGCTCAGACCCCACCACCCCCACTAGAGTCTGCCGTATGATGGATGGGACAACTTCCGAAAACCCAAATGGGTCACACTGCACCGCCTTGTCCTGGCACAGGTTGCCACTCTCCGGGTCTTGTATTGTGCAAGGGCAGGACTCACGGCATGGCCGCCTAGACAGTGCGTCTGCATTTTGGTGGATCTTGCCTGGGCGATGGACAACGGTAAAGTCATATTCGGCCAGTTTCTCTAACCAGCGTGCCAACTGACCCTCGGGTTCTCTAAGGCGAGTCAGCCAGCGCAGACTGCTGTGATCAGTGCGAACTGTGAAGGAACGACCCAGTAAATACTGTCTAAAATGAGAAGTGAAATCTACCACTGCTAAAAGTTCTCTACGAGTGGTACAGTAGTTTTGTTCTACCACCGACAACCGCCTGCTCCCATAGGCTAACACTCTCTCCACACCCGCTTGCACCTGGGAGAGGACAGCCCCAATCCCGCAGTCACTAGCGTCAGTGTCCAGAAACATTTCCCCTCTATCAAGGGGGTAGCCTAGGATAGGTGCAGATGTCAGCAGTCTCTTCAGTTCAGTGAATGCTCGCTGGCATGAGGTAGTCCAGTTAAAGCGAGCATATTTCTTAGTCAGTTCATGTAGGGGCTGGGCTATGGTCGCAAAGTCCGGAACAAAGCGCCTGTAGTAGGAAGCTAAACCTACAAACTGTCTAACTTCAGTCACGTTTTTAGGTGTAGGCCAGTCCCTCACTCTCTCAGTCTTTTGGGGGTCAGTGGCAATGCCATTGGCAGAAACAATATGTCCCAAGTAGGCCACCTCCTCCCGAAACAAACAGCACTTTGACGGTTTAAGTTTAAGGTTTGCCTGCCTCAGTCGAGTGAAAACCTGCTCTAACCGCTCCAACATCTGTGAGGTGTCTCGCCCCAGGACCACTATGTCATCTAAATACACTAGACAAGTCTCCCACTGCAGTCCCACCAACACCCGGTCCATAAGTCTTTGGAAGGTCGCCGGAGCATTACACAGTCCAAAGGGCATCACGTTCCATTCAAAAAGGCCCTTACGTGTACAGAAGGCAGCTGCTTTGCGGGCCCTGGGCGTTATCTCGACCTGCCAGTACCCTGAAGTCAAGTCGAGTGTACTAAAGTACCTGGCAGTGGACAGAGTGTCGAGGGTGTCCTGGATGCGCGGGAGTGGGTATGCGTCCTTAATGGTCCTTTCATTCAAAGGCCTGTAGTCCACGCACAGCCGAGGGGTCTGGTCCTTCTTCTTCACCATCACGATAGGTGCAGCCCAACTACTGTTGCTAGGCTGTGCCACCCCTGCATCGAGGCTCTGCTGAAGTTGCTGATCGGCAGCAGACTGTTTCTCGGTGGCCATTCTGCGTGGAGGCTGCTTAACAGGGGGCCCCGGCGTTGTCTGGATGTCATGCTGCACGATGCTGGTGCGGCCGAGATCAGTGGGACCGGTGGAGAAGACATCCCCATATGACTGCAGTAGCAGGGCGAGCTGGTGGCGATCCCTCTCCGTCAGGCTGGAGCAGCTTTCAGCATACAGCACCTGTAAATGGGAAGGGACAGAAACAGAGTTAAGTGGCCCCGGCTCAGACGGGCACATGGAAGGTGGAGACTCCAGGGTGCCCACCACCTCAGCTGGCTGGAGAATGCCTGCCACCGCCCCTCTCTTCAAGGTAACAGGTACAGACCCAGGGTTGAAGACTCGGATGGGGATGCCCTTGGAGCCCTGGGGGTGGACGACAGCATGGGCCACCAAAACACAGTGTCTTTCGATGAAGCTCTTGGTGGGGCTGAGCAACATATCCCCACAGGAATTAGGGCGGAGACGTGAGAAACCGGGCACCACATATTCCCGGCCAGGTTCCAGGACAGTAGTGCGGGAGAGACGGACCACATGGGTGGTTGCAGGTAGGCAGCTGGGGTCATAACGTGGGACCTTCTCATTGAAAAGGGTGATCTCTCGGCGGCCAGTCCAGGCAAGCGTGCAACTGCCGCAGGAAGGGGTGTCCCAGGATTACCTCGGTGCTTTCAGACGTGTCAGCCATGATGAAGCTCACATCAGCTTGTCTCCCTCCCACGAGCACTGGCAGCATGACTTCACCAAGGACGGCTAAACCCTCTGGACCTATTCCCTGGAGGACCTTAGCAACAGATGGCTGTACAGGGGGCCTGAACTGCACTGGGAGAGAGTTGAAATGGTGCAGGGGCAGCACATTTCTTCTGGCCCCAGAGTCCAACAGTGCACAAATTCTTAATCCATGTATCATTATCTGTACACACATGTCTTCTTCTTGGCCTTTATTACAAACAACAACTGCACTAGTGTCCGGCGTGGGGTTCAACACATAACTCACTTGCTTTTGTTGATGCTGGCGTGGAGAGGGGCACTGCTTCTGTATGTGGCCCACTCCTGAGCAGTTGTGGCAAACAATCTCACCTGCAGTGACTTTGCTTTTATTTGGGCGCGGCTGGTGAGACCTCAGTTTTCCCCGTTGGAGGGAAGGGGTTATCGGAGTGCACCTCGGGTTGTCACAGTCCAAAGTAGGCATATCCTCAAACACTATAGCAGTTCTTGCCGCCGAACCCCGGGGCCCAAAACCCGCACGCATCATTTGAGTTACAGCTCTGGCAGCTCTCTTAGTGGTCTCATGCCGGTGTGCAATGTCATACGCCTTGGACAGGGTGCCTGGCCTCTCCTCTAGGAGCTTTTGGACAATGTCGGCGTCGGTCATCGCGTTTGTGAAAATCTCAACAGCTATACTATCTTGTTCTAGTTCGGTGCGGTCGCCATATACAATGGCGACCTTTTCGTATATGTCATCCCGGAGGTTATGCAGAGCTTCGCCTGGTTTCCGGACTCTCTGCCGCAGCTCGATCCCGATGGCAGCTGCGTGCTCAGAGTGAGGCCCATAAGCAGCATTAACCTCCTTTAATATGCGTTCGTAGCTCCAGCCTGCAGACTTCGGGTTTTTGTGAATAATAGCACCAGCTGCGCCTGTTAAACTGAACCTGAGTTGAATAGCCTTCGTTTCGTGTGACCAGTAATTTGCTCGGGCACATGTTTCAAAGTGGTAGATGAAATCTTTCCATGAGCCTGATCCATCAAAAAGTCCTGGCCGCAGAGTCGGAATTCTCTCTTTGGCCCCATAACACTCCTCTTCACTGCTGTCGGTGGAGTCGCCCAGCACCCAGCGTGATGAGTGGCGGTGCTGTACTGACTTTGACCGCCTAGGACCGGGCCAGTCCTCACCCCATTGTTGCGCACTTACGGGTGGCTGCCTTGTGGTTGGAAGCGGTGCACGGGTACAATCTGGAGCTGTCGGATTATCTGGGCTCTGCTGGAAAGAGTGCGGTGTCTTATGCGCTTGGGTAGTGGCACTGGGTGTCAAACGTTGCATGTACGGCAAGGAGGTCTGAAAAATGTCATCGTTATCTGCATCAAAAATGGGTACAAACGGTGTTGACGTCACCCTCTCTTGGTGGTGTACAATCCTAACTCGACTCTCGGGCGAGTACACTGGCGCAATAAAGGGGTTTGTGTGTGCCGATGGCGGCGTAAGATGCCATGCTTGTTGTGTTACCCCGCTGCGGTGCTCATTCTGTGCGGCTGTCGTTAGCTTCATGCTAGTTAAAAACGGGTTGGTCTTGTTACCATTCACATCTCCTCTAGCTTGACTCAAAGTGGCCCTAGCAGCCTCGGTCATTTCTAGCCAGAAAGGATTTGTGCTCACATCATGTTCTGCTATACTTAACAGTCTCTTATCGTTCGCATTGTCATTACCACGGTAAACCGGCGCCGCCATTATCTTTCGGGTCTTTCGGGTGCCGCCGTTTTTCCTCGTCGTGGTCCCTGAAGTTTCTCCAATCTTTACAAAAGCTGGATCCCGGACGAGCCCCCAGTGTTACTTTCTTCCCCTGCCCAGTAATCTCCTAACCGTGGTACAGAGGCTGAACAGGCATTTGACTCGTTAGCAACACGAAATTTATTTTACAAATTTAAACAGGAGCGGCAAAAATACAGTGGCCGTGCTGTCTGGCGGCCGCAACAGAAGAGGGCGCCTCGCGCCAAGACACAGAACAAAACAGTCCAGAGCTACCCACAACACCTTGCTCTTAAAGGGACCAGCCAGGCTGGTAACAGCACCAAAGTTGGTCATTTGGTGCGGATTCAAGCGAACCGAGACCACCTCTTTTTTGCGGTCTCGGTCCGCTTGATTTGGTTCGGGTCCGAGTCCGATTGACGCTTTCACACCAACGCAAACGAACCGAACTAACCACTTTTGGTTCGAATGGACCATTTGGTGCGCACCAAATACTGTCGGTGTGAAAACACCCTAAGACTAAGTGCATGAAAACACATCCTCCACCAGAAAAGTTACATAGTTAATACTAACTTTGTTAGTGGCGAGGGCCAATGAAAAGGAAACAACTATAATTATACTGATAGCTCTGAAAAATGGACTGTGCAAAATCCCAGGCTGATTTTATCAATCTTCCTGTTGACCGAGATAGAGGATTGTAATGAGTCCCTGGGGTGTATAGTACTGGAAATCCTGCATGATTTCAACCAGCTGAAACAAGAGCGGGAAAGTACAAATATTTGGAACATGTTTTTATTGGCCCTCGCCACTAACAAAGTTAGGGGTGAGGGGTATTGTTCTTCGTCGGTTTCTTTATTATTATTCCCTTTCCGAAATTCGGGACAGTGATAGAGAACAATGAGACAAGCCAAAAGATGAATTGGAGCATGACCCTATGACGAACAGGAAGTCGGCTATATTGGATCAAACATTCGCCGCCGTTTTGACTTGGGGGTCTACAAAAAGATTCAAGTCCCCGGGGTTTGGTCCAAATGAACTCAAATTTGACATGTCACATCTACAGACATGAACTCACAGAAGTTCCCAAATTTTTTTGGGATACTCCTTACGGTTCGCCCGTAGCACGCCGCCGAAAAACGCCTTCATTTCCTGTTTTTTCGGTGACCTGTCACGGCCACAGGCATTGTCCTAGAGAACTCAAATTCAAATCACAATTGCTTGATCCAGGCCTGAATGTGATGAAATATGAAATTTAATAAAAGTGAACTCTATAGCGCCCCCTACCTTAGACATGAAATGTCAACATTATCGGATTTGTACCAAATTCGGGGCATAAATTCTATGCTTGATTACAAGCAAAAAAGTTCATTACGGACATGATGCATTTTCCACCATTGGCCAGCAGGGGCGCAAAGACTCCCCCAAAAAATAGTTAAAAAATAATTACACACACAGGCTTAGTCCGATCGTGCTGAAATTTGAATCACTAATGCCTGATCATGGCCTGAATATAATACACTATAAAACATATGAAAAATGAACTCTATAGCGCCCCCTAGCATAGACATGAAATTTCTACATTATCGGATTTGTACCCAATTTGGGAATTAAATTCTATGAATGCAAGCAAAAAAGTCTACTACAGACATGATGCATTTTTCATGGTTTGCCAGTAGGGGCGCAAAGAATCCCCCCAAAAATATTTTTAAAATTATTACAGGGACATGCTTAGTTCGATTGTGCTGAAATTTGAATCACTAATGCGGGATATTGGTCTGAATATAATAAACTATAAAACATATGAAAAGTGAACAGTATAGCGCCCCCTACCTTAGACATGAAATGTCAACATTATCGGACTTGGACCAAAGTCGGGGAATAAATTCTTTGCATGATTATAAGCAAAAATGTCTATTACAGTCATGGTGTATTTTTCACGGTTGGCCAGCAGGGGCACAGAGAATCCTCCAAAAAATATTGTAAAAATTATTATATGCACATGACCAAACGATCGCATTTTTGACCCCCTGAACATGGAAGAAAAGTCCCCAAACTGGGGTTCAGATCGATCGGTTTGGCGAAAAATTTGATAAAATGGGCATCGCAACAATGACCCGAGTGACCCGACTCAACAGCGCCACCTAGAATTGGACCCCTATGGGAGTGGGGACAGGCAAAGTTTGTTGCAGGGAAACGAAATTCGGGACAGTGATAGAGAACAATGAGACAAACCAAAAGATGAATTGGAGCATGACCCTATGACGAACAGGAAGTTGGCCATATTGGATCAAACATTCGCCGCCGTTTGACTTAGGTGTCTACAAAAAGATTCAAGTCCCCGGGGTTTGGTCCAAATGAGCTCAGATTTGACATGTCACATCTACAGACATAAACTCACAGAAGTTGCCAATTTTTTTTGGAATACTCCTTAAATGTTGTATAGAGGATTTTCCAAGGAACGAGAAATCCAGCGACTGTTTGTCCTTTTTCAAATGTTGCGCATGCGTGAAACCACCCCCCCTCCCCTACAGCTCCCTACGTAGAAACGCCTTCTCCCGCCTCCTCCTTACACCAGAAACAGGTTTGTTTACAGCCGGTGAACTGCACATGACTTGTAAACAACTAACTACAGTGTTGGTTAGGCAAGGCGGAGAAGTGAGGAGCGGGGGGAGCGGGTGTGCGGACATTTCGTTCGCGGACGAGAAGTGAGGAGCAGGGAGAGGAGAGAGGAGAGAGGAGAGGGGAGCGGTGCGCGGAGATTCCGTGCCCGGAGAAGTGAGGAGCAGGGAGAAGAGCGGAGAGGGAGAGAGGAGAGAGAGTCCCGGAGAAGTGAGGAGCAGGGGGAAGAGCGGATCGGGCAGCGGGGACAGGAGCAGGAAAGGGGTGCAGAGAAGGTTGCGCGGAGATTCCGTGCGAATGAACAAGCTACAACACGCAGCAGCAAGCGGACTCTTTCTTTGCCTTGAAAATTACGTTTTCAGACATAGGATATCGCTTTCGTGTCCTGAAAAACGTTTGACTAGCTCTTGGAAATAAAGTACGTTTTCATAATAAGCAGAAGTTTCCTGTCCAGGAGTAATTTGTGGACCAGTGCGTCAGTCTTTAGACCCTGCGTCTGCTTCAGTTGCGCCATCGCTGGAATGAATCTTCAAGAATCACCTTAGTTTGGCTTCGCTGCTTTTCCCCTTGTCTTCTTCTTTCAGCGACCTCAAAAACGGACTTTCTTTTGTGGCGAACTGCTCCTGGATTCTTGTCTGCCATTGCAACAAACTTTGTGCGAACTGCGAGGAAGATATAGGTCAAAAAAAGCTGCTAAGAACTGTTGCGTTGGTGGAGTAAACAGCGTCTGTGCGGCTTGCGTCTGTGGACTGCGTGACAGGCGTACGTAAACCACGTACCGGCGGCGCGCAGGCAAGTCAGTTATGCTAGAAACGTAGGGAGTTTGATTGACAGCCTGTCAGCTAACAGATAACGAGGCAGTGTCATTATCTATTGGCAAATATTTAGCCCCACCACGTCCAGAGTTGATGAATTTTTATTCTCTTTTTCTTGGTCATCATAATTACAAGGCTACTGCATCTCTATAATGCTATCATTGACAACTTGAAACAAAAAAAAAAATCCTCCATACAACCTTTAAATTCTATGCATGATTATAAGCAAAAATGTCTATTACAGTCATGGTGTATTTTTCACGGTTGGCCAGCAGGGGCACAGAGAATCCTCCAAAAAATATTGTAAAAATTATTATATGCACATGTTTTGTCCGATTGTGATGACATTTCTATCAGTTATACACTGCATGACCCTTATTCCATTGATATGTCAAATACAGTTATCAGGGATACAGCGCCACCTATATGAATGCACACAATTTACTATTGTGTGACATAAAATTAGTTTTACGTTCATTTGTAAAACTTTGCCAAAACATTCACTGACGTACTCCTCATCATAAAAGTCAGTAAGACCTATGCCCTAGTTTTACACTTTGGCCTCTAGAATAATTTCACTTCTGAGAAATTTAAAGGCACACTATGTAAATTTTCTGGTGGAGGATGTGTTTTCATGCACTTGTGTGACAGTGCTCTTGACCATTAAAGTCACGTGACCTGTGGCTTAGTGTCTACAGTTTGTCTCTAGAATCATTCACTTTATCCAATTTTAAAGGTACACTATGTCATTTTTCTGGTGGACGAGCTGTTGGCCTCAGGAGCTGTCGGGAAGAGAGAGCGGTGTGCCGGGGCGGTCGCGAGTCCCCGGCGTTCGCCGGGGGGGCGGTGCGTGCCCGGGGCGAGGGCCACCATCGCCGCGCGCGGCTTTAATTTTTATTTAATTTGTTTTTTACTGTACTTTTTTTTTGTGGGAGTGAGGGAAGTTAGGGAAGTTTTTTTTTTTAATGTTGAAAATGCTAAAACTATAGAAATGATTCAAGTGTGTTCATATTGGTCACACTTTATTCCTAAACTACTGTACTTGATTATTAGTGAGCATTGTGCTTTCTGTGTGGACTTTGCATGTTTTCCTCAAACATGATTCTATGATTGTCTAGCTAAGGTTTTCCAGCCCAAACCTGTCTCAGATCTGGAGATGAGTCCCAGTGCTCCTGACAGGTTTAACCCAGAGACATCAAAAAATGGGTCTAATGCAGATTTAACCCAGAGGCACTGAAGAATTGATAAAATGCAGACTTAACCCAGAGACACTGAAAAATGGGGCAAATGCAGGTTTAAACCAGAGACACTAAAAAAAGGGGTGACATGCTGGTTTAATCCAGAGACACTGAAGAATTGATAAAATGCAGACTTAACCCAGAGACCCTAAAGGATGGGTCAAATGCAGGTTTAACCACCGGACACTGAACAAAGGGTCAAATGCAGGTTTAATCCAGAGACACTGAAGAATGGGTCAAATACAGAGGGCATGTTAACTACAGGGACAAATAAGTAGTCTACCTTATAAGCCCCTTTTGTGGTGGAGGATTTATCTTCTGCTTGTTTGAAATATTCCACAGTCTGGCATTAAACATATATATCTTGCATATAAAGTAGGAAAAAAAACTGAGGCACGTGCGTTGTGCGTTGTGTGTTGTGTGTGTTGCGTTTTGTCAGCGTGTGGACAGGCGGAACTGCGTCCCCGGATCGTGGGCGGGGCCGAGGCCTCTCCCGGGTCCTGGCCCTGGATCATCAGTCTGAGCTCCAGTAACAAATATCACCAGCACTTCTGTGGAGGGTCTCTGATCAGTGAAGAGTGGGTCCTGACTGCCGCACACTGCATGATCCCCCCGGGTGAGTGAGACACACAGGGAGAGGGGGTGTGAAGGTATGAATCTGGTGAGTGTTGGGAGCTGGTGCCGGTGGAGGTGCCGGTGGAGGTGCTGGATCTGGTGCGGCTCCAGATCAGTTCAGTTGGATTCTATTTTTTCCAGACACCGGAGAGACCGCAGTCCTTTTCCATTAATAAATAAATAGTTATCGCAGGAACACGTGGTCACACAGTCTCACATGTGCAGCCAGCACAGCAGAGTCTGGTCCTGGAGTGAGTGTGACATAAGCCCACACCCACATGGAGCTGCAGCTGAACTGGGTACAGCCTGAGCGAAGCATTATGACTAGATTTCACATTCCTTTGCTTAGCTGTGAAAAAACAGTATGAAACTTCAATGTGTGCTCTGGCAGTGTCACTGGCTTGACTATTGTTTCACAGTTTCACTCAAAAACTAACAAACTAAAAACAGAAACTTGGAAGAGTCTAGAGCTATTGTTTCATAACAGAGTGAGATCTTCAGCTCTCTGGACTCCACAGGAAGTGAGAGGAGCATAGTTTAATAGTTCTCAGATGCTTTTGCGTGTGTCTCTGATGGCTCTGGTCTAATGGCTCCATTCTTCTCCTGTTTCTAAGCACAGAAAACATCACAGTTGTGTATTTGGGGCACCACTCAGAGGAGAACCCGTTGGCAGAAGAAACCAGGGAGGTGGACAAGGATAGAGTGTCACCCACTGTATAACCTCACCGGGAAGGGTGAGCACGACATGTGTCTGCTGCATCTCTCTGCTCCAGTGATCTTCAAACCCCACATCCAGCCCCTGTGCCTGGGCGCCCACGGCAGCCGCTTCCCCTCAGGTTTCCCCTCCTGGGTCGCAGGCTGGGGAGCGCTGAACGAGAGTGAGTACAAACATACACATTATTATACACTACAAAAACTAAATCTTGCCAAGTTAAAATGACTTGAATTAAAGGTGTACTGTGTAACTTTTTGTTTGGGGTTCTGTCATCTTGTTGTTTCTATGGATATGCCATTTCTCTGTCTGGAATGTTCCACAGTATGAGATTACATAGTTTTAACTTATATTTATTCAATTACAGGTGGTTTTATAGCTCAAAAATACCTAAAAAAAAAAAAAAACAGGAATGAGTGAGTGAGGTTGCCTCTCCACAGATCTGAGCTGAGATGTGGTCTGGTTTGGTCTCCATGGTGATAGGAAGGTTTAATATCGTACTGTGAAACTTTCCAGACAAAGCACTAGCATCTCCATGGAGAAAATCATATGATGGACCCTCCACCAAAAAAGCTGCATGATGCACCTTTAACAACATGAACAAGACTTTTTCCATTGGTAGATCATTTTACTTGTCGAGTCTAGTCAAATAAAGTTACATCTTCTTAATTGGAGATATTAGAATTTACTTAGTTATTACTTTTTGCAGTGTACAGCATAGTTTAAATATAAATGGACATAGCTAACTTGCTAGCCACTGCTGTCCAAATAGGAAGTGATCATGGGGACGCTTGTGGCTCCAACTGATTTTACATAGAAAAATTGCCCGCCCCTCTCTCTGTAACTGCTGCACTCAGCCTCCTCATTTTGGTGTTAAAACGTTTGTCTTAACTCACTCTACATGATCCTGGGATTTTTATTTGGCTATTTTGAACAGAAATAAATTCCTATTCCTAATATGCAACTGGCTCCAAATTCGTTCCTATTTACTGCCAACCTCAGTGAGCTTCATTTGACTGGAGCCGAATGCTATGGTGATGTCACACTCCCTTAGTCCACATTTTTACACAGTTAGTCATAAAGTCATTTCATTTTCAGATGTCATTGCTATACCAGGAATAGCAAAAGAAATATTTGATTCTGTCAACTGGACAGAAGTTTTTGTGTGTGTGTGTGTTTGTGTGTGTGTGTGTGTGTGTGTGTGTGTGTGTGTGTGTGTGTGTGTGGGTTCATCCAATCAGCTTCTTCAGTTCCTAAAAAACACATGTCCAGTTGACAGAATTGGATTGAAAGGCATCATGGAGGCTGGCCAGCTTCGTGCTAACTAATATCAACAATGTGGCTGTTTCAAGTCCAAAAGGCACATTTAAAGAGCAGTGTTTGGCAAAATGCTTTAAAAACTTTAAAGTTTCAGAAACGGGTGTCATATAATTTCTTGCGGCCATTAGTTATCTCATAGCTGAAAAAGCCCTGAGCAAGCTTTCAAACAGTAAAGTAAATGAATGAGAAATTTACTTCTGGAACTGCAGGTGGACAGTGATCTCTGTATTGTCTCTGTGTGAAGGTGAAGAGAGAGACACTGGACTCTGATCTCTGTATTGTCTCTGTATGTGAAGGTGAAGAGAGAGACACTGGACTCTGATCTCTGTATTGTCTCTATGTGAAGGTGAAGAGAGAGACACTGGACTCTGATCTCTGTATTGTCTCTATGTGAAGGTGAAGAGAGAGACACTGGGCTCTGATCTCTGTATTGTCTCTATGTGAAGGTGAAGAGAGAGACACTGGGCTCTGATCTCTGTATTGTCTCTGTGTGTGAAGGTGAAGAGAGAGACACTGGGCTCTGATCTCTGTATTGTCTCTATGTGAAGGTGAAGAGAGAGACACTGGACTCTGATCTCTGTATTGTCTCTATGTGAAGGTGAAGAGAGAGACACTGGGCTCTGATCTCTGTATTGTCTCTATGTGAAGGTGAAGAGAGAGACACTGGACTCTGATCTCTGTATTGTCTCTATGTGAAGGTGAAGAGAGAGACACTGGACTCTGATCTCTGTATTGTCTCTATGTGAAGGTGAAGAGAGAGACACTGGACTCTGATCTCTGTATTGTCTGTGTGTGAAGGTGAAGAGAGAGACACTGGACTCTGATCTCTGTATTGTCTGTGTGTGAAGGTGGATACTCTCCTGACTCGCTGCAGGAGGTGGAGCTTCCCATCGTGGGGTTGAACGAGTGCAGGTGCCTGAACGAAGTGTATGTCCCAGAGAAGACCATCTGTGCTGGACGCAGAGAGGGAGGAGTGGACTCTTGTTTTGTGAGTCTAGAATCACACAGGAAATCGAATCAAATAGTTTCCATAAAGTTCTTATATTACGCTATTTTCTGATCTCTGTTATAATTAGGGGTGTCAAATTATCGCGTTAATTGCGATTAATTAATTACAGTCATATTTAGCGCGTTATGTTTTTTAATCGCGTTAATCTCATTTTTAATCTCTAACTTTACTGTTTATGTATGCGAGTTGCTTTATTATAAAACCTGTCTTTATGTGTTGTTGGGACAACATACACACACACACACACACACAAAAAACACATTTATAAATTTTTTTATTTCGGTAATTCCACTCATTGTCGGAAACCCACACAAAACGCGCGCAGTAAGAGCGATGTAAACGTTATATTAATGTTTGCGGCGTCAGTCGCACAATGGACGAGGTCGTAGAGCCAGTAGAACAGAGGCAGCAGTGCACAGGTAAAAACACATTCGTGTCTTGGAAATTATTCTCCTGACGTGAAATATAAAAGAAAATAACAAATATAAAATCGCCTACAAATTAAATGTCACTGGTGAAAACAACCTGCATAGACTCATGATGTCTGCACTACTGTCCTATAGTGACCTGCCACATGAGGGGACACACACACACAAAACAACACAAACACAAACAAACACACACCTTCATCATCGTCATTAACCTGAGAACGCGCGGACCACGTTTCCTTCCGTAGACACTGCGTGGACACCGACGTGCTCCCGTGAGCCTCGTGTGAACCGTGTTTTCTCGCGTACGCGGCGTAAACCCGCGCTTCCTCCTGTGCGCCTCTAAACCAGAACTAACACCAAGACTAAAACCAGGACTAATCCAGTCCAGGACTAAACCAGGACTAAACCAGAACTAAAACCAGGTCTAAACCAGGACTAAACCAGGTCTAAACCAGCACTAAACCAGAAATAACACCAGGACTAAAACCAGGATTAATCCATTCCAGGACTAATCTAGGACTAAAGCAGGTCTAAACCAGGACTAAAACAAGGACTAAAACCAGTGATCTCATATATAAAGCATTTCTCTATCAATAATATTTTTAATATGGTTAAGGAAAGACTGGACTTTTTATTGTCTTTAAGTAGACAAAAGTTATTATGTTCAGATTTCCTCGTCTTTGCTACTTTACAACAAACAGTTTCTTATTCATGGAGACTTGGGCTCAACAGCCAATTTGCGGAGATTTGTTAAACAATAAATGACTTTATAAAGTCACTTTTTTTTGTTCTATATCAGTCTTTTGATCTGCCACAATAATGTAATAATGAATTTAAATGAAAATACCTCAAATTGAAGGCTTTTCTCAGCAATTTTTAGGTGAGATTAAAATTTGATTAATTAGATTAATTAATTACAGATCATAATTAATTAATCTCTCAATTTTTTTAATCGCATGACAGCACTAGTTATAATGTTGTTTACTCATCACAAACAGACCTGGAGTTGTGTTTTGTTTCATTCACACATATTTCACACACAAATCCTGCATATTTAGACTGAGTTCTTCTCTTACACAGAAAACACTCTGTTCCACCTTGTGATATCATGTGGTAATACAGGAAGCGCTCCACTGTGTTTTTAAACTCCATACACTTTCATTGGGATCATTTCAGACCTGGAATTGCCAATAGCATTTATTTATTTATTTGATTGGGAGAGAGTATGTTAATGGACAAACATGACACAACATGAGTGTAAACACACAGATTGATTGTATTGTACAAAGATTGTACATAGATTATAGCCTATGATTAATTTGTGTGTTTGTGTGTGTGTGTTTGTGTTGTGTTGTCCTGTTTTTTGATAAAACATGTTACCCCCTGTCCCAAGACAAATTTCTCCCATGGGAGACAATAAAGGATTATCTTATCTTATCTTATCCATTCGTTGTCCCAAAGGGCTGGGGTCACAGGAGGCCAAACAATAAAATATTGCACACTCCATTCATTGCACAGTTCAAAATATTGCACAGTCCAGTCATTGCACAATTCCTATTATTTTGCAGTCAATTTGGCCACACATTCAATACGTGCAAATGTGTGTCCATAGAAGATCAATTAAAATGTTTGGTTTGACCATAACCTATTTTTAATTTGAGCTCTAAAAGAGCTGTACATAGGGCATTCTCTCAGTGTTAGTGGACTATTCCACAGATTCCCAACTTGGACAGATAATACATTCTGGACTAAAGAGCAAGTCTATTTTAGTTTTTGAATGTGTTGTGATTCTTGCAGGCTGCTCAATAAGTACAGAAAAATTGACAGTGTCCATAATATGTTTTAGCGTTTCTCTGTCCTTTTACAGTCCCAGTTCACACTGAAATCACCAGTCACAATTATTTTATTGGACTTGTTTTGTATAGCATGGTGCTTAAGTAATGCCTGCAATTGTTCATAGAAATTAATTCTTGCTGAAGGAGGACGATACAGACAAATCAAAGTGAAAGTCATGTCTAGAAAGAGAGAGAGAGACTTTCACTGAGACATTCACTATTTCGACCTCGTTAGGTACACTGAGTTGAGAGCATTCCGAGTTTTTTTTACATTCAGCAACACACCCCTCCTTTCCCCGATTCTGTCCTTTCTAAACACCTTGTAATTTGAGAAGACAACACCAGAGTCAGGAGATGAGCTGGTGAGCCAAGTTTCTGATAGTCCTAAAATGTCAGTGTTTGAGTCACTTAATATGCAACTGAACAAAAGGTAACTTGAAAATGACCACTTCATGACATCACAATGTGGAAAAGAGCATTCTGAGCTTTGGAGATGTAGACTAATAATAAAAGATTACTCAAGCATCTCTCTTTTTTTCTCTCTCGTTCTCCATCCCTCCGTCACTCTCTCAGGGTGACTCAGGAGGTCCTCAGGTGGTCCGGATGAACTCGATCTGGGTACAGGTGGGCGTGGTGAGCTTCGGTGAAGGCTGTGCCCGCCCAGAGCGCCCGGGGGTCTATGCCCTGGTGCCCGCATACCAAGAATGGATCAGCCAGGTGGTGGGCACCTCCAGCGCGCCCGGCTTTGTGCTCTTTGACCCCCCGGATGACGACTCCGATGAGGAATATGTCTGCGAATACAAGAACATAGATGATTATTATTATGGGTCTGTGCTGGACAGTGGACCCCAGGTGCTCTGCAGTCCACTCTTTACACTGTTGACTATTGTGTTGTGTGTCAGAATAACATTGTAAATAACTGTGCTAACATTGTAATGGCTCATTTAAAAGTGCACTGTGTAACTTTTCTGGTGGAGGATCTGTGAAATGCTTTTCTGCATGGAGATCTTGTTGTTATTGTTTGGTCTGGGATGTTTCACAGTATGGTACTAAACCTTTCTATCTTCATGGAGACCAAACCAGGTCAAGTTACAGGTCAGATCTGTGGACAGGCAACCCCGCTCACAGTTAGAATGCCTGTTTTTCTAAATATTTTTCAGCTATAAAACTACCTGTAATTTAAAAACATTCCAGGCACAGCAATGACAAGTAGGTGACGGACCCTCAACCAAAAAGTTACATAGGGCACCTTTAAGCTCCACTTTTGTACATAAACAGCAACAAACATAGTAATCATCGAAATACAGAGAGGCCACATAAAGTCTGGCCAGATGTGACAGAGATTTAACTTTCTTTATTTGATTATTTTAATTAAACAACAAACTCAGGAAAAACAGATAATCACAAGTTAAACTCTACAAAACACACTGTATAAAAAGCACAGAGCCTGATTAGTCCTGCATTAATACTTAGAATGATCTCTCTGTATGTTTTATACACGGAGATGCCTGTGAGGTCCCCACTCCAGGACCACACCTTGAGCCAGAACCAAACGTCCAATCAGATTTGTTTATTGAGTGACACGTGAAACGAAAGAAGCTCATTGGTCACCTATCATTTAAAACAAACTTGCATTTTTCACCCCAGATTAAGAGTTTTACTGACCATCCATGTCCCTCGCCTGACCAGCCAGACCCTTCTACATTCTGTTCGAATCCACAAGGGTCTGTAACTGGACCATAGAGCAGGAAAAACCTCTGTCCAAACTTGAGATGATCCAACCACAGCTACACACTAATTTGCATCGCGTGTCTCTGAAACATTCAAAACTAAATATATAACTTCTTTTACCTGAAATAAGTTATAGTTTGGTGCTTCAGTTGTTGATTCTGTGAAAAATATGCTCTGTTTCTCAGTCTTTTTTGTTGATTTTTCTCCTTTTTTATGTTTAAGCAGCCATGTTTGCTGATTATATATTGTGTCAGATAAAATGTGTTTGAAATCTACATGAAATAAAAAACAAAAGAAGGTTCTGAAGTAAACTGAAGTGCAACAGGTTCAAGTTTAAGTGACAGACTTGACTCAAATGTCATCTTATTGTTACTGTTACTGTTTTTCTTAGAATTATTGGTGTTAGATTTCGCTGTGTCCTGAGCAAAGAATAACACAATACCTGTGTTATATCAGATAAACCTCAGGGAGGTGCAGGGTGGGTGGTTTTTATCATGGTTTTAAGATCACATTATTTTTTAATCTGTGTAAAACAGAGCAGAGCTACAATGGACCAGAGCTGTTTAGTCTTAGTTTTGGTCATTTTCATGCTAAAAGGTAAATACTTTTTATTATTATTATTATTATTAAAACCTCAAGTATTTCTTTTAGTTATGAACAGAAGTACATAGGCTTACTATATAGTGAAAGTTTTTTATTTGTTTGCTGTTTTTTCTCTTTATATTTTTTCTGTTAAAAACATGTCTCTTTTAAATAAATAATAAATATCTTATTCTTTTTGTTTCAGACTGCCATTCACAAGGTAATTGACACATACAAGAGCTTTTTCTAGTTCTGGCTTGGTTTGGTGGGATAATACCCGTGGTCAATATTTATCATAGTTTTACATCAGTTAAGTGTCAGTTTGTGGAAAAAAAAAAGTAGAAAAATACAAAAATACAGGAAGTAGCGCTGAGTTCTAAAAACAGAATCCTTTTACCTGTGTCATCACCATGGAAAACTCCATCCAATTTATTCACAAGGAATAACAAAATAAATGTGTTTATCATTTGTTTTTATTAGTCTAATCATAACCATTGTGTACAAAACCTACTTACTAACTTAGGTAAGATTTAATTACCTAAATAATACTTCCTATTAGTCAAAAAGTACCCATATGCACTTTAAAAAGTGAAATGTACAGGGTCCGCAATCTTATTTAGGGTATTTCCATGTCTCCATGGAGATGTTGCATGGTACGGCAAACAAATTATACATCTAGTATTTATTCATTATGGACATTTCTATTGCTCAAAAAACACAGTCATTCTTTCAGTGAACAGAGGTTATTTGTGTAGCCTGTTTGTCTTCCTTGCGATAGATACAATTATACAGATCTATCTAGATTAATCAACACTGAGGAAAATTCTAGACCAGGGGTTGGCAACCCACGGCTCCAGAGCCACACGTAACTCTTTCATACTTCTCTTGTGGCTCCCTGTGACTTTGAAAAATAAATAATGAATGAATAAATAAATATTAATATTAATATTGATATTGATATTAATAGATGTAGATAATAGATGTAGATTATATTATTTATTATTATTATTAATAGATGTAGATAATGTGTAGATAATGCTAGTCTTGTAACATTAAAATAAACTATTTTTGTTGCTCAAAAGGCGTGGTGTGCCACACCTGGCACATATCTGGCAGCCCGGACTTACCGGCACCTGCACCAGCAGCATCATTTATTGAGCTTTTCGACCCCTGGTGGGTAAATGATAGATAAATCCAAAAAGGGTTTTGTGGCTCCAGGTCTTTTCTGTGGGAGATGGTCCAAACAGCTCTTTGGTTATTTAAGGTTGCCTTTTCTAGACAAAGCACTATGTATGTCATGTATGTGTTTTGTCATGTATTTTGTCATGTGTGTCATGTTAGCGTGTGGTAGAGCTCTGTTAAACCCCAAGATCGTGGGTGGAGCTTCAGCATCTCCGGGACACTGGCCCTGGCAGATTCATCTCCTCACGACCAATTCAAAGGGACAGAGGGTTCTCTGTGGAGGGTCCCTGATAAACCATGAGTGGGTCCTGACTGCTGCCCACTGCCTTAAGGACAAGTACATGCTTTTTTTCACAAATCTGATTGGAAGGTAAAAACCAAGTAGAGCATTAAGCCCCTCCCCTCTGTTCTAGAGTGATGGACCTGACCCAGGTCTCTCTGGGCTTCAGCTCCCTCAGTGACTCACCTGTGCAGAGGGGTGTGGTCCAGGTGGAACTGCATCCAGACTACAATGACACAGGGAGCGACATCGCCCTCTTGAGACTGTCCTCTCCGGTCACATACACGCGCTTCATCCAGCCCGTGTGCTTGGCTCACACTAACAGCTACTTCGACCACGGACAGAGCACCTGGGTGGCCGGATGGGGCCGCCTGGAGGAGGGAGGTATTAAAGCATTTAAAGATGGAGTATTTTACTTCTGTATTTTGTAACACTTAGATCATCATGTTACCTTCTACTGAAAATGCTATATTCAGACTCGATGAGAACAACATACAGTATTGACATGTTTTATAAGTTTCACTTTCATTATTGATGGTCTGTGACTCCCCTCCCTTTGCTCCTCACATTAAGTCACTCCCCCTTCAGAGTGCTATCACAACATAATCGGCTTGCAAGTTGCTGTGTACAGTTTTGTATTGGGTATTGCTTTTCATTCTAACTGGCATCATTACGCTCTGTGCTGCTCAGCTTAGGTTGGAGTTCAATTTAGAATAGAATAGAAATAGAATAGAAAGCCTTTATTGTCATTATACAATATTATAATGAACGTCAGAGCTGTTCCATCAAAGTGCAAGAATCAACAAATAAAAACAAATTAACAGTTCTCATTAAGTATGGTGACAGCTTTGGGGAAGAAGCTATCCCTGAGGCTGTTGGTCCTAGCTGGAATTGATCTGAAGCACCTGCCAGAAGGCAACAGGTTGAACAGGTGGAATCCAGGGTGTGTATTGTCTTTAATTATTTTCCTCGCTCTGCTGACACACCAGGAGTTGTATAATGCTCTTAAGGAAGGCAGAGGGCAGCCAGTAATGTCCTGTGCAGTGTTGGTGACCCTCTGCAGATGCTTCCTGTCAGCCTCTGTGCAGCTAAAGTGCCACACTGTCACAGCAGAGGTCAGCAGGCTCTCAATTTTGGAATGATAGAAGGTCACCAGCAGGCTTGTGTTTAGTTGCTTCTTCTTGAGCACCCTTGGGAAGTGTAGCCACTGCTGGGCCTTTTTGACCAGTGCTGAGGTGTTGACTGACCAGGAGAGATCCTCAGAGATGTGAACCCCCAAGGAATTTGAAGGACTTGACTCGCTCCACACTTTGGCCATTGATGTACAGGGGGGCAGGGGTGGCTCTGTTCCGCTGAAAGTCCAGGATGAGTTCCTCAGTCTTGGTGATGTTCAGTGCCAAGTTGTTAGTTGCACACCACTCGCTGAGTTTCAGGACCTCATCTCTGTAGGGCGCTTCATTCCCCTCTGTTATCACCCCCACCACCGTCATGTCACCAGAAGATTGGACAATGATGTTCTCTGGGTGGTTGGGACTGCAGTGATGAGTGTAGAGCGAGTAGAGGAGTGGGGGGGGATCAGCACTTGGTGATCACTGAGTTAAGTGCTACGGGGTGGAAGTCACTAAGGATGGTTGTGGATTTTTTTTGTTAGCGGCAAAAAAGTGACTCCAGGACTTTGTTTGTTTTGTCCAAAGTGGCTCTAAGAAAATGGTGATATTTTTGACAAATTCTGTTGTTTTGCACCAGGTGGCGCTGTTCTTGACTCCCTCCAGGAGGTGTGTGTGCCTGTGGTGGAGCTGGCGGTCTGTAGCAAAGACTATGGGGTCACTCTTCTCCTGTACGACAACATCCTGTGTGCTGGATATGAAGAGGGAGGGAAGGGCACCTGTCAGGTGAGTCCCCCCCGTCACTTTCAATTTTTAATTTAAAAGGCCCATATTACACCATTTTCTGATCTATGTTATAATGTTGTTTCCTCATCACAAACATACTTTAAGTCTGACCAATGCGTGTCTCTCCCTCTCTCTCCTGACAGGGTGATTCTGGGGGTCCCATGCTGGTGAAGCAGGGCAGTGTTTGGGTGCAGGCTGGCATCGTGAGCGCCTCTGCTGGATGTGCTCGACCCAGAAAACCCGGAATTCTGACGGATGTTTCCAAGTTCCATGATTGGATTCAGACCATGGTGGGAACAGAGGACCCCCCGGGATTTGTATTGTTTATGTCAACAGGAGACAGCAGTGACATTAGCTACTACTGCAGGAATACTACTACTACTACTACTACTACTACTACTGCTGCTGCTGCTACTGCTACTGCTGCTGCTACTACTACTTCTACTAAACCAGCTACTACTGCAATTACTACTACATCTACTACTACTACCGTACCAACTACTACACCTACAACTATACCAAATACTACTACTACTACTTTTACTACTATTACTAAACCAGTTGTTACTGCTAAACCTACTTTTATTACTAAACCAGTTATTACCGCAACTACTACTGCTACTACATGGACTACTGCTATTATTAATAAACCCACTACTATTACCACAATTACTACTACTTCACCTGCTACTACAAGTATTCCAACAACTATTTCACTGACTACTATTACAACAATCCCAACTACTACTTCTACTATTACTACTAGACCAACAACAACTACATCGGCAACTACTTCTACTACTACTGCTACTACTACTAATACTAGACCAACTACTACTACTACGTCAACTACTACATCAACTACTATTTCACCATTGTACCTACTACGAGAATGTTTTAAACAAGCATGGCACTACCAAGAAAACCGTGAAGCGGTTTCACTGTTTCATTACTGTCTCTACTTACTTCGTCAGCGCGGACTACTACAACTATTATTGCAAGGATAATGAACTACTACTACAATACTAACTACTACTGCATTAGAGGGTCACAGCTGCGAGTACTGGTTCTGTGATGCCCCAAGCTACAGCATCAGTTATACTAGTACTACTACTATTACTACTTCTACTGCTACAAAACAGCAACTTCTACTATTATTTCTACATTCTGCACCTACTATGTCACTGCCAACTACTACTACTATTACTTACAGATAATGAAGTACCACTCCTATAATACTAACCACCACTACTATTATTTCATTGCCCCAATTATTGCTACTACAGCTCTAGACAGCAACTACAACTAGTACTGCTACACCTGTGGCTACTACTACTACGACGACGACTATGCATTTGAATTGTATTTTCATTGAGTGCTCTTATACTTTTACTTCATGCAACTGTTGATTTTTGTTTTTATTACTTTTATTTTAATAATCCAAAATCTATTTCTTATTCTGAAATCTGAAGTCTGAAATGAATGTCTGTTTTTGATGCATGCCTATTTACAAAAAGAATTTCCCCAAGAAATAAATGTATTGAAAGAATGAATGAATGTCCTTTATTTGTCCATTTTTTCACATGTACATGTACATAAAAATCAACAAAAGGAATCGAAATTGGACTGTCACCCCATCTGTACATTACAAACATACAACACAATACATGGGGTAGACACCTGGGGCCTCATTTATAAAAGCTTGCTTACGCAAAAATCCGTGCGTGCGCGCTTCCTACGCCAACCGCGGTATTTATAAAACTCGCCTCTTTGCTTAACTCTACGCCAACTCGGGACCTCCTGTAAGTTCTACGCAAAGTCTGGAGACACGGGGAAAAAGCGACACTCGTGGAGAGAAGCAGAAGTGAACAGAGTTTGAGGAAGAGTTTGATCAGACAATCCATATAGAAGAATTACATTCAGATTTGCGCATTTAAGTGTTTGGTTCGCCAAAATACGGAGAAGAGCTGTTTATTCCACTCATTATTCTCCACAATATTATACATTTGAAACTCGTGCACGAGCGCGGCCACGTTCCCGGACTCGGTGTAGCGCAGAGTCCCACAGTCCACACCGCGACCATAGACTTCTATAGAACACAGACTGTGACCAACACAGAGGACGACATAATGACCCAACCTGAGAGAAAAACTCTTCCATTGGACGCAGCAGGAGCCAGGCTTTGATTTAATGAACGCAACTTTAACACTTTTACTTCAGTCTTTACGCACCGAGCGCCAGAGTGACCCGAGTCTGCGCACAACACGAAGCCTACTGCCCGAACCTGACCCCAACCAAAATCTTCCCTACATTTTTGTGTAATGGGGAAGTCTTGTACATGAGAGCTGCTCTCTGACCGTATGAAGAACAGAATAATGCCCGTGCCCGTCCCTACCCAGACCCACACTCACAGACCCAGACCCACACTCACAGGTGAGCAGTTTGGATGTTTCGTGTGGACTTTAATTGGCAGAATAACATCTGTATCTGATGTGTTTCTTACTAAATCTGTGTCCTCGTGTCCTCGTGTCCTCGTGTCCCTCCCTCGCTCCTTTCCCTCTCCAGGGGAGGGCATCTGAATCTCTCGCACGCGCTCATAATTTGCCCATTCAGATCAGCGCGTGCACGTATCTATGTGTATATGCATAAATATACAGGGCCAGTCCTCACACACTTCATAGACAGACTTTAAAATATAGCGATAAAACTCTTGAAACAGCAAAAAAAACACACCGGCTTTACTGCAAAGATGTGCTGCCTAAATATTACGAAATATGATTAAATGAACAGATGAGTCATTGTTGTCACTTTTAGTTTTGTATTTATTCTTTAATAAAGTCTTTGTCGTGATCACGTGGTGCTGCGTGGAGCGTCCTTCCTCCCTCTGTCCCGCGTGTCTCGGTCAAACCCACTGATTATCGGCTCATGTTTAGGGAAATCTCATTCACGAGTCACTTTACATGCTCCTTTTATGGTGAGGTGGAGGTGTGGAGAGGGCGTGACGTGACGTGGGTTTACGTGCGCAAATTGTAGTTGCAGGTGGGATTTCTAAAGCAAAGATTGCGTGGTTTGGTGCGTGCGGTGGGTTTTCTAAATATGGAGTTTGCGTGGCGCACGCCTGTCGTAGCTACTAGGCGTACGCACTAACTTACAACAACTCCTGCGCAGTTTTTTTTTATAAATGAGGCCCCAGAACAGTCAAAACACAAGACAAACATTTCACAGGACTAGCAAACAAGGGGTGTGAAGTAAACCCAACGTAGGCAGGCGGCCATCCAGATCCGCAGCCACTGGCCGCTGGATACAACAGACCCTCTCACCAGGCCGGGGGTGCAAAGCTGCAAGGGGTTGGGTATTCGGGGGAGAGTATCTCCCAGCTGTAATCTCTGAGGGAGTTGATACGCTTTAAAATAAAAGTCAGTTGTGTTGAGAGACCAACTTACCAAATCCATAGTTAATTTAGGTTCAGAAGAGCAGAGCAGAGAGTGTCTCTCAAAAGTATCAGACAATACACACTAGCCGAGACGAGAGAAAGAAGCAAGGCAGGGAAGATAAGGGGTAGGAGACAAAAAGTATCCACCCTCGCCAAGAGCCAAATCTGAAGTCAAGTCTGATTCTTCCTACTACTACTACTACTAGTAGTAGTAGTAGTTTGTTGTAGTAGTAGTGTAGTAAAATGATAGTAAAATTCTAACTTGATTACAATACTTAGGAATAGATTTGATACTCAATACAGATTGTTAATTGTTACAGATGTTAATAACAAACACTATTTTAACATTTATAAATGGCAGTACTTTCTTATATGTATATCCATAGTACATGTTGCCACCTATAAGTCTGTGCTTAGCCCTACCAGGCCTCAACACAAAACAGACCTGTAATGTTCTGAAGACAGCACTGAGATCTTGAATGGTGCTTTGTAAACACAGACTCGAGTATCTTCCATAATGTGGTTCTCCATGAGGCCACAGAGGTCATAACAAATTATTTTACGTGTCTGTACCACAGCTTTATTGAACGTGAGTTCTTTCATCATTAAATGGTTGGATGCAAGACAACAACAGGTGAAGGCCTCTTTGGAATTGAAACAATGGGGTTCCTCAAGGTAGTATACACTCTCCTTTCCTTTTTACACTGCATACCAATTAATGCAGGCGTCTTCTGCCCAATAACTATGTCATCAAGTTCTCTGGTGACACTGTGGTTCTAATGGTCACCTTTTTATATGGAGCTTTTCCACCTTGAAGGCACTCAAAGCTCTTAACATCAAGGAACCACTCACCCATTTACACACACATTCATACACCAGTGTACACAGACACTGGGAGCAAGGTGGGTTAAGTGTCTTGCCTAAGGACACAACAATAGCGATCCACTGATCCTGTGGTCAGTGGATCTGACCCCTCAACCAACTGAGCTACTGTCACCCATAATTGAGTACCCCTCTGTGTACACAGTTATGATACTGGCTGTCAAATCTTATCTATAAAGTTAACTAAATAAACGCAATATCACTCTAGAGATAGGTGGATTAGCCACCTATTCATGTCCTAGATTCCACCATAAACCTCCTGGTCGTCTCATTATTTACTGTTATTCTCAGTGTTTTTCTCAAAAATAAAAAAAATGGTGTCAGTTCACAGTTCACTGTGTCCTGAGCAGACAATACATAGACCTACACAGTATATGCCTTTGTTATATCAGATATCCCCCAGGGAGGTGCAGGGTGGGTGGGATTTTTAACATGATTTTAACATGACATATTTTTTTTTATTTTTTTTGTACAGAACAGAGCAGAGCCACGATGGGTCAGGATCAGCGCTGTTTAGTCTTAGTTTTGGTCATTTTCCTGCTAAAAGGTAAAGACTTTTTAATATCAAAACATCATGTATTTGATCTTGTTTTAAACTAAAGTATGTATGTCTACTTTATAGTGAAAGTACATTTTACATGAGTGTTTTATCTTGACCGTTTTTTGTTTTTACTTTTATCTGTTAAAAAACATTTTTGTTTGTTTGTTTGTTTGTTTTGTTTTTAATAAATAATGAATTTATGTCATTCTTTCTCTTTCAGACTGCCACTGGCAAGGTAATAAATGGATCACACACTTAGACTCCTGCTGACACTTGGTTAAGATCAGTTTAGTCTGGTCGTGGAACTGGTTTAGCCCAGTCATGGACTTGGTTTAGTCATGGTTTGGTTCTGGTCCAGGTTGAGTTCCTAGTTTAGTCATACTTTAGATGACTGTCATGTCATTTAAGCAGTTTAGTGTGTCAGAGAGTTTAATGTGCAGGTGACTCAACTCAACTCCTGCTGCTCACACCTCACAGCTTAATCACAAAACACATGGTGCAGTGGTATCAGCTCTTGGTGTCGGCAGCAGAACAAGTACACGCACCAAGTACAAGTACAACTCGATACTGATATCAGTTTTTAGAGACAATTTCCAGTGCAGATTAATACCATTTAGAGAGATTACAGATTCATATACTTGTCATGTACGTGTTTTGTCATGTGTGTCATGTTAGCATGTGGAGGAACCCTGTCAGACATCAGGATGGACTTCAGGATCGTAGACGGAAATCCGGCCTCTCCGGGAGCATGGCCGTGGATGGTTTCTGTCCTCACAGGCAACTTGGAGGGAGGGAGGTTTTTCTGTGGAGGGTCCCTGATAAACCACGAGTGGATCCTGACTGCTGCCCACTGCCATATGGAGAAGTATACGTTTTTTTCTCTGTGATACAACAACAACAACAGTTCAGCTCGCCACTGTGAAAAAGGAAAAAAATAATAATAAAATAAAATAGTGCCCATGATTGGACTCTCTTTATATTAATTTATATTAGAGGTGTGCCCATGACGGGTTTGCGTAAGGTACAGAATATATACATTTAAATCTAACCTAAAGTTGTCACTTTGGAGCACAGGCAAATGGCTGAACTCTTTGTGAAGTTGAAGCTCTGTAGTGTTGTCATCTGTCTGATGTGCTCTCATTATAAGTGGGAACATGTTTTGCAGGTTTGGAGTACAAACTGGTTCAGATCAAAATAAGTGGGTTACAGCTTTCCCTTTATGTTTTATATGTCCATGAGCTTCACAGTTCTCTTTTATAGGATGGAAAAAAATAATTAATTAAGAAAATGTCTGAGGGCCCACAGAACAGTTAAACTCAGGTACAGCACCTTTAAACCCTTTGTTGTGTTCCAGAGTGATGGATCTGACTGCCGTCTTTCTGGGCATCACTTCTCTGAGTGAGACACCTGTGCAGAGGAGCGTGGTCCAGGTGGAGCTGCATCCAGACTACAGCGGTGCAGGGAGCGACATCGCCCTCTTGAGGCTGTCCTCTCCGGTCAATTACACAAGCTTCATCCGTCCTGTGCCCCTGGCTCAGACCAACAGCTACTTCGACCATGGACAGAGCGCCTGGGTGATCGGGTGGGGGCTCCCGGAGGAGGGAGGTGAGGCTCTCTAGGCTATTTAAAGTGAAACTAAACACAAAACCAACTTTTATTTTGCTACTGAACTGTGTATATGGTGTTTTAATACTATTGGCTGCTGTTCCTAGTGCTATTTTTGGTCATTTTAATGCAAACTTGCCTCTGTTTGCCAGAATACACACTTCTTCAATACTTTATGAAGATGTGAGTCTGGGAGTGATTGAAAATAAAAGATGAAAAATATCACAGGAGACTGAAAAACATGGCAGATTTCTACAGAATCAATGCATGAAGCACTAAACTCTGTTAATCCGAGGTGAGAGAAATGTGATTTTATTTGAAATGATGAGTGACCACTGCGCTCCTTCCTTTCAAATGCGTCACTGAAAAAAAACAAATCTGATTGAATGATCTTCATTTGCATGTACATTTGATTTGAGTTATATCTGAACATGGATGAGATGTGCTGATGCCTCTTTAGCACCACCACTGGTCTATGTCACGCCTTTGTGTGCATCTTACAGACCTGTGTCATGCCCAAAGCAGCCTGGGCCCGTTGCCATGGAAACACCCTTGGGTGGAGATGGCCCTGTCCTAATTGGCCCATGCCAAGACAGTCCTAAGCAACCCATGCCAGTCGAAAAGATGGTCAAGTCTGGTTACACCTCCACAGTTCAAAATGCTCTGCTCCACCTTATGATGTGTCCTGTAATGGTAGTTTTCAAGTTAACCACTACCTTTTACCTTTTGCTCAGTGGAGATTAGCAATTCCTGGACTCAAATTATCCAGATGATTTTAGTGAAGGGGTATCAAGTTTAAAAAGACAGTGGAGCACTTGCTGTATTACCATGACATCACAAGGTGGAGATGGAATTACAAAAAAGATTGGAAAAAGTGTATCATGGGCCCTTTAATACAGCAGTCTGCGCAGTGTTTAATATAGCAGTCTTCCACCCACTTCTTCTATTGGTCAGCTTCTGAAAGGCTCTGAGTGAGTGACAGCTGGATTTAACCAATCAACAATGAACTTTCCAAAGAAGCAGATGTCTTTATTTACTTTTCCTTCGAGATGTTATTATTTGGTCTGGAATGTTTCATAATGTGGTATTAAATTTTCTATCATCATAGAGATATATTTTTTTGAGCTGTAAAATCTCCTATCATTTAATAAATGTAAGCTAGAGCTGTTTAATGTCATATTGCGGAACATTCCAGGCAGAGCAATGACATATCGATACAAACAAGCAGGTGAGCCAACCAAAAAGTTACAAAATGCACATTTAAATCCAAATTGTGATCTGGTGCTGTTAAAATCATATCGTTTTTGACCATTTCTCTGGTATAAAAAGGAAATCTGCTGTTTGGTCACAGGTGGAAGTCTTTCCGAGACTCTCCAGGAGCTGTGTGTGCCTGTGGTGGAGTGGGACGTCTGTAGCACAAATTATGAGATCCTTCAGGTCCTGGAAAACACCTTCCTGTGTGCTGGATATGAAGAGGGAGGGAAAGGCATCTGTATGGTCAGTCCCCTCCAACTTTTTAATTTAAAGTGCATATGACGGTTTTGATGATTCTCTCAATTTGAATCAAGTTGGTGGGATAATACCTGGTGTAAATATAAATTATAGTTTTACACAAATTAAGAATCAGTTTGAGAAAAATAATGAAAAATGTATTTAAAATGACAGGAAATGGAGAGTTCTATATTGATGGGTTGATTGATTGATCACACTGGGAGAATTTTGTCCTACAGTTGGGCACATTTTAGAGAGAGAGACAGATACTTTATTGATCCTGAGGAAAATTCATGTTTTTCTGCAACATTTACACTGTGCGTCTCAGTCCCTTTGTGTCTCAGTGAAAGGTCTCAGTGCAGTTTCACAGGAGGATGGGTCAGGGAGGGTCAGCAGATCCTGTGTCAGGGCAGTTTGAGGAGAGGAAGAGCCAAAAATGTCTCTCCTCTGTGTCCTGCAGCATCACAAACAGGAAGATCTCAGACTCTTTTCTCTGGAAGGTCACATATGGTGCAAAAAGCCAGTAGCATCTCAAAGGTCTGTAAATAGCTACATAGTTACGCCATTAGCTCTTGCACAATCTCCATGGTTACTGCAAAAACAAACACAATCCAGCTGTCCCTTGGATTCGATCAAAGCAATTTTTTATATATATATATATTTTTTTTACACAAGTAACAATAAACAATAAAATAAAGGTGTTTTCTGAACATTTTCATTTGTCCAATAACATTTTCATTTGTCCAATAATAATTTCCAATAATAATTTGTCCAATAATAGTTTGTCCAATAATAATTTCTGTGTTTTGGCCCAGTTTACACTATATTTGCTAGATAACAGTTTGGAATTCCCTAGTTTGATTGATTGATTTCCAACCAGGAAGCAACATTTGAAACCTAAAAAATGTCCAAATCAGAAAATGACAAATGTTCACAAACTCTTATGCATTGTATTTTTAAACTCACCTTCACCAATATATACAATAACCTAGTAATATATACACTAAGCAATAAACATTTGGTCATCATAGTGATAATTCGATTTCATCAATAATATTTCTAATAAGCTTAAATAAAGCTACTATTCAAAAAACATAGTGCACCTTTAAATATGTAAGTCAATATCAATAATGTAGCTACAGTTTATCAAAATGGACAATTACTAATAAATATTCAAGTATTTTTGTTGCATAACAGATAGGGATCGGATTAATTCAAAACACCTTAGCCACTTGGGCTTTGTGCTTAAAAAGTAACAAAAAGTGCCTTAAATGTTCAAAGACACCCATGCATTATATCAATATAAGAGGCTTTGGCAAAAAGTTTGGGTGAGGCAAACACAAAAGTAGAGTGAGGATTAAACTCAAAAGCAACATTTTGCATGGGGGGATTACAGGTTCATCAGAGTCTCAAATAACTTTTAAATAGTTGAGCAACTAAAGAAAAGCGTTGAGGGTGAATAAATCCGTCTGGTAGTCTTCGTCAGAGTTAGCCAGGCTGACACCACCTAGTGCATCCGCTCAGTTTTATTTCTCTCTAGCGACTAGGTCAGGAATCGGAATACAAATCTGAAGTGCAAATCCAGGCACCAGCCAATCAGCGAAGAGCCATACATTCTGTGTTGGCAAAGATTCTTGAGATCAATGATTTAAAGCTGGAACAAAGAGAATGTTTGAAGAATTTTATCAAGGGGAAAGACGATATTGCCCTTCTTCCTACAGGATTTGGGAAAAGCTTAATATTCGAGTTAGCCCCATTAGAGGCGCATTACAGATGTCACGGCCAAATAGCAATGATTGGTTAAATTAAAAAAGTACCTGCCTACCATAGAGGGAACAAATTCTAATGCTGCAAGGTCAGACGGTTTCCACAAAGTGAAACTGGCTATTGAATCAGGTTAGGTCAGAGTAGCGTTTTTAATCAGTTTCCATCCGAAATGATTCAGCCAGAGTGAGAGTAGCATGGGAGGAGAGAGGAAGTGTGGCTGAAGTGGCACTAATTGACATGGGATACAAAGACTTTAAACCGGAATACCTAATATAGTTTAGATTTTTGCAATTTATATGATTTTTAAACTAAATTGTACATAACAAAATGTCCTGGTATATTTATATGCGAGAGTCATAGAAATGAAACTCTTTCCTTTTTAAATCTCTTGACAAGACCTTAGTGTGAATCATTACGGTCAGAAAAGAAGAATCAAGATTTAAAAGTGCTTAATACAATAAATAAATCAATCAATAATCAGTAAAGGTATTTTGTCATGTAGTCTGCACTGATAATCTCCACTGAAATAAGCTAAAAGGTCATTTTTAACTTCACAAGGTGGAGCAAAAGCATTTTGACCTTTGGAGATACAGACAGACTAACAATGCAGGATCACTCAAACATGTGTGAATGAAACAAAACTCAACTCCAGGTCTGTTTTTGATGAGGTAATAGCATTATAATATGGTTTAGTAGTGCTCATAAGAGTCAGTGTTGTGTAATATAGCACCTTCAGTTCCAATCTCCATTACAACTTTGACTGGACTTTTACCCTGAACAGCGCCCCCTGTCTCTCTATCTCTCCTCACAGGGTGACTCTGGGGGCCCCATGCTGGTGAAGCAGGACAGTGTTTGGGTGCAGGCTGGAATCGTGAGCGCCTCGGAGGGATGTGCCCGACCAGAAAAACCCGGAATTCTGACGGATATTTCAAAGTTCCAAGACTGGATTCAGATCGTGGTGGGAGCAGAGGACCCTCCGGTGTTTGTGTTATTTACGTCAACTGGAGACAGAAACGACCCCAGCTACTACTGCAGGAATACTACTACTATGATTACCACTACTACTGCTCCTCCTACTACTACTATTCCTACTACTACTATACCCGATTTCAACCAACTACTGGAATGTTTCAGGCAGGCATGGTCCTACCAACAACAAAGTGACATCTCTCAACACTTATCTTATTGCCGCTATTTACTACGCAAATTACACCAAAGATCCCAGTCCGGATAATGAAGTACCACTATTACTGTACTAGAGGGTCACGACTACTACTACCTTTACTACTACTACTACTACTACTAATTCTCCACTTACCATGTCAGTCACTGCCAACTACTTCTACTATTACTTAGATAATGTAGTACCACTATTACTGTATTAGAGGGTACTACTAAAAGCAACAACAATTACTACTAAATTCTCCACTTACCACTTCACTGCCAACTACTTCTACTATTACTTTGATAATGAAGTACCATTATTACTGTATTAGATCATTACACCTACTATGATACCCTTAACTGCTAAAACATCAGTTACTACTACTACTACTACTACTGCTGCTACAAAACTGCAACTATTTCTGCTATCGCTACAGTGACTTTTTTTTTTAGAACTGATACCTGCTCAAATGAGTATCTAGCTTTAATAATAGTTTTAGTATTGATGAGTATTTAATTTTCTATACCTTTGACTATTACTACTTCTACTACTACTACTTCTACTAGTACCTCCTTTTATTCTGTGTTATTGGCTTGTTTTGTACATGAATACTTGTGCTCAGATGAAACAAAAATTAAATGAATGCAACTGTTTTAAACCACAAACGACAACAATCAGAACCTTCTATACTATTTAAATATAATGAGTACAATTACAAGCTTAGAATTACACTCAATTACAAGAACAGGTTTAAAAATCCCCTACAATATTCTATAACAATCTATTTTAGTAACGCAGTTCTTTTTAGATGTGTTCTAATGTTGGAATAAATTAAAACACACTCATTCCGTTGGTGGATCATTTGACTGAAGCTGAATCTACTCAAATAAAGTCAAATGTTCTCAGTTTAAGTCATTTTAACTTACGTAGATGTTGCTTATCACAGTGCAGGCCATGGATTGGCGATTACTTTTGATTTGTGACACTGTGATTGTGATTACATTTAAAGTAAATGGTCACATTTTTATACAGAGCTTTTCCACATTCAAGGCACTCAACAAGGAACCATTCACCCATACACCAGTGTACGCAGGTGGGTTAAGTGTCTTGCCCAAGGACACAACAGCAGCATTCGTCTAAGGGAGCTGGAATGCGCAACCTTCGGATCAGTGGACTAACACTACAGCTGCCAGTTTATTCATTTATGATACATATATACATTTATGTTTTAATAATTGTGTTCAAAGGTCACGTTTTAAATACCTCCAGAAGAATTGACAAAAAGACTGAAATATAAACAAACAAAATAATACAAGAATCACATTTCAGATTTGTACAGTGGTGGAATGTAACAAAGTAAAACTAGTAGTAAACTAGTAGTAAACAAGTACAAATTTTAGGTATCTGTATTTCACTTAAAGGGACATTGTGCAGCTTTTCTGGTGGAGGGTCAGTCACCTGCTTTTCTTCATGGAGATGTTATTGCTTTGTCTAGAATGTTCCATGGTGTGACATTAAACACGTCTATCTAGCATTTATTCATTATGGGTGTTATTGGTGTTTGCTCAAAAATACAATGATTCTCTCTGTGAGTTGCTTCTTCACAGATCTGACCTGTAATGTAGTGTATATAATATGGATATTTCTACTTACTTCACTACATGCGAGTGCAGGTGTTTGTACTTTTTACTCCACTCCATTTTTAAACTGAAAAAGTAAAAGTATTTTTATTATAGTTTGAGACTTGCTTAAGAGACTGAGAGGTTTATTTCAAACACATCTGTACAAAAACAAAAATATACAAAGAAAAACAGCTAAGAAATAAACTATCAGTTCAAATGTGCACTACTGGAAAGTTACACGATGCAGCTTTAAGTAACAAATGGAGTATAAATCAAAATTATAGGGTTTATTGTACAAGGTTTAATTATGTCAATTTCTAATTATGTCACATCCCAATTGTGATCTCTTAATCACACAGACCTACTTCTGCACTTAAGTATGTCAGGGGGAGTAAACATACGAGCAGAAGTTGCTAAACCTGTAAACAATAATAATGGCAATTAAAAGGAGGGTTAGGTCTGGGTGGAGCTAATCACCGCGTAAGAGGCTCGCTCCACAGAATTATCACAACACAAGGCTCAAAATGGACAGAATGCTGCATCTCACGTTACTCCTCTTCACTTTAATCACAGGCGAGTTTATTTGAATTTATCCTTGTTCGGTTTATTTTTATATATATTCTTATAATCTTACATTATTATTATTATTATTATTATTATTATTATTATTATTATTGTGAATACGATTATGGTGACACACTGCAGTGAATAGGAAAAAGATTTGAAGTTGAATTTAATGTAGAAATATCAATGTCTGATGTAGTTTAGTCACATAAATGAAAAAAAATTTAATGTTTATATAAAAAAAATCCTCCTTATTTTTATATAAAAACATTACATAATTAAAAATATTATTTATGTATAAAAATTGCCAAAACTGACCATTTTTGGGACATTGAAAACAGAAACATGGAAAGAGTCAGGTTTAAATTTCTTGCACCTTTGTATTTATTTATTTTTTTGAATAATGAATAAATAATGAATACCATAATGAATAAATCAGACTTGGAATTAGATATTTTAAAAAAAATCTCCTGTACATTTAATTAAAATCTTGTTACGTACAAGACTGTGGAGTTTGGTGTGTGTACGTTACGGTGACCAGATGGTTAAAATTCAAAACTGGGGCACAGCAGGTCGGGATGGGTTATATAAATAAAATTAGATTTAAAAAAAAATTTTTTAAAGCGCATGACATTTTCCACTCTGGACTCACTTGTGGGTCAGAAGGCTGTCTAATCTGAGGGACTTCTTTATTTTCAAACAAGTTTTTCTGTATTTTAGCTAAACAAATTGCAGTATATTCCCCTTTTAACTGTTGACAGGGATCAAATTGGTCAAAAATAGGGACACAAGAAACATTTTTCGTATAAAACTGAGACAAATCACTGGTTTTGTATAACTCTGCTGGGACAGAGGACACAGATCTCCAAACTGTGACGATCCTGGGTAAATAAGAACACCAGGTCACCCTAATGTAGATAATACATTAAGGTACGCATGACAAGTTTCAATTATTTTCTAATTTTGACTTATTATTTTGGTGCTATAATACCTATTGTAAAGTAAGTAAGTGATAAGTTTTATATCAATCAAGAAAAATTTTGTTTAGAAAAGCTGAAAAATCTGTTGAAAATGGCACTAAATAGAGATTATAAGAGTTCTATATTGACGGCATCAAACTAGGAGACATGATCAAAACGTTTGGCACAATTTACACACATTATACAATTAAAACATTTTTTCTGATACTATAAACATGATTTCAACAAAATAAAGGTGTTTTCTTGTCAAATTATTTGTCAAATATTAAGGCGTTTTGGCCCGGTGTAAAACGTGGTTGCTAGATAACACTTGGGGAATTACCTAGTCTGATTCATTCATTTCCAACAGGAAGTAAAATTTGAAATCTTGCAAAACTTTTAATAAAATCTTTACTAAAATCTTAACTGTGTTTTAATCTAATGAGTAGTTTAACCTGCCATAGGCACTTTGAAGGTGCATTGTGTCACTGTTCTGGTGGAGGGTTTGTCACATGTTTTTCCACGGACATGTTATTGCTTCATCTGGAATGTTTCACAATACAGCATTACATTTTTCTGTCTTCATGGAGACCAAACCAGACCAAGTAACAGGTTAGATCTGTGGAGAGGTTACGCCGCTCACAGTCAGAATGCCTGTTTTTATTTTTGAGCTGTAAAACCACCTGTTACTGACTAAATAAATATAAAGAAGAGATGTTTAAAGCCATAGTGTGGAACATTCCAGGCAGATCAATGACATATCTATAGAAACAAGGTGACGGATCCCCAACCAAAAAGTTACGTAGTGCACTTCATATATATTTCAGTGCCAAATGGACCATTTCATTGAATCCACTCAAATGTTGACCAAAACTGACCAAAAAACAAACAAAAAAAAGAAAATGAGTTTGCCTGTAGTGTCTTCCCTTAAAGTAAACGGTGTAATATGTTGTGGCTATTTCAACATTAAATACTGACTCATAATTTTGTTTTTTTACTTTTTATTTTTTTATCAGGTTCTGAAGCACAAGGTAAGAAACTATCACATGTTTTTAATAATTAATTAATTGTCATTATTTACATGATTTTAGTATTATTGATTTTAGTGTTATTATCCATGAGCTAGTGCACACTCTACAATATTATGTATTTGTACTTACTCTGCTTTTAATTGAAAGGAACTGCAGGTAAGATTTAGATTTCTGTGAGATAAACATGTTCAAATCAAATAAAGCTTTTACTGATATCAATTCTTATGCTGATTTATTCTTAATTACAAAAACATTGGACATGATGGTCTATTTGTATTTACTAGTATAATTTGGTGTTTTAATTGAAGACAATTATCCAATCAGAAAGCAGAATGGGCCTCACATGAGTCTCTCATTTGGGTTGCCAGGTTCAATGCTGAAATCTAATGTGTTTAAACCTAAAATGACACTCTCTGATCTGAATAGTCACTACTTAACCCCACCACATACAGCCAATCATGAATCAGTAATAGCGCAGCTTCTGTAGCTCAGAGAGGGAATTCTGGATGTTCTGAGCTTTCACATGAGGCCTGGGAAATATACTGAGAATGAGACAAAGTTGGATGTGTCCTCTAGCTGCAGGTTAAAGCTCTAGTGACACAAGTTCGGTTGTGACTGTAGAACCTTTTTGAAAATCATAGGATTGCAGGTACATATAGTTCCTTTAATGGTGTTATATTACACAACATTGACTCTTGTGAGCTTTAAGCCAGGTTATAATGCCGTTACCTTCTCAGAAACATATCTCGAGTTGTGTTTTGTTTTGCTTGAATAACCCTTTATTATTAGTCTGCCAAACCTTTTACCTTTTTAACCTTTAGTTCAGTACATTTGTGAATGAAACAAAACATAACTCCAGGTGTTTGCCAGAAGGAAACAACATTCACAAAATAGCCTGATATGGGCCCTTTGAATTACATAAGAACACAATAAAAGCAATCAAATACCTGTCCCTTTGTGCCGAGAATCTGTTTATATTTTATTGTATTATAATTACACGTTGTGTGTGTCTTTTGACTGTAGTGTTAAACCACATTTTCTCTATTGTATTGCTGTATCTTCTGTTTAGCTTGTGGCAAAGCCGCGCTGAACCCAAGGATTGTGGGCGGGAAAGATGCTCCTCCAGGAAACTGGCCCTGGCAGGTTTATATCATCACAACCAACTCCTCAGGGTCGAGCTTCGCCTGTGGAGGGTCCCTGATCAACAGTGAGTGGGTGCTGACTGCCGCACACTGTCTTACGGATATGTAAGGACCTTTTCCTATTTAAACTGTGCAGTGACATCATGCTGGGGGTGTTCTACATGTATCATAATTGTGGAATGTTTAGGAGTTACCATGATAACCCAATGCACACTTTAGCAAACACTGAAAAAAGTTTTAAGATTGTCAGAAAAATTACGAAAAAACACCAAATGGATTTAAACAACACATTTTCAGGAGCCTGTAATTAATACAGGCTTTCACAGTCCTGTTTTAATTACAGGCTCCTGAAAATGTGTTGTTTAAATCCATTTGGTGTTTTTTCGTAATTTTTCTGACAATCTTAAATACAGGCTTTCACAGTCCTGTTTAGGAGTGTGATTTTCAACAAAACTGAACAAATGTTGGCTCATGCTAGCTAGTTTGTGACTGTGATTTTATGTGTGAGAGACAAGTCAGTTCTTTCTGGTCAGACTGTGTTAAAACAATGCACAGATTAAAGTCTAATAAAGTCTCAGACAGAGCAGAGCCTACAGTTAGCATCATGCCCCCAGGGTTGGGTTGCAGACAGTAACGTTAAAGACTAAGACTGAAAGTAAATGTTTTCCCCTTTTGTTTTTCAGGGTAGCAAACCTGACAGAAATGTATCTGGGACGTCAGCTACTGTCTGGTCCCAATCCCAACGAGGTGAAGAAGATGGTGGTGCAGGAAGAGATCCACCCCGACTACAACACTCTCGGAAATTTTAATAACGACATCGCTCTCCTCAAGTTGGACACCCCCGTGTCCTACTCCGACTACATCCAACCGGTGTGCCTCGCCCAGAAGGACTCCACTGTCGAACAAAGGCAGAGCTCATGGGTGACAGGCTGGGGGCTACAGCAGGAAGGTGAGGGAACAAGAAGTCTTCATGTGACATTGCAGTTCATAACATGATCGAATTCTGATCCTGCATGGCCATTTTCCAAAAATATTGCTGGGTTTCTGATGACATCACACCATTTTATACGCCAATATTATTTAATATAGATGGGGGCAGCTAAAATTAATATTGTTCAACTGCAGATTTGTGTTGTAATACAGCATGGTCTTGGGTCGACTCAGTAATAGAAATGACCAGGTTCCGTATTTGGGAATTTACCTTTCCGAAAGTACAATGTAATCAATAGGAAAAATTGGCTCTTGCCCCCATCTGACAGTATGACATCACCACATTCTAGAATCTGAAATCCACCAATACAAAAGTATGACACAAAACAATACACTACAACTTCACAAACCTGATACAATGAGTAGTAATAATTGGCAGGAAGCATGCTGATTATGTTGTGATAGCGCTCTGAAGGGGAGGTGACAAAACAAAGAGAGGGGGACTCACAACTTCAGAGAAACTAATGTTAGTCATTTGTTTAGGGTGAATATAGCTTTTTCAAATTGATTTTCAATTGGATGCTAACCTGCTAATCTAAATATGGTATGTGTTAGCTGCTAATAGTTAGCAAATAATATTCTCTAGACGACTAATACCCCATTTGTATGTGGGTCAGCAACATACATTACTAATCTTATGGATTTCAATGACCCCGTGTGTTTAATAATGCAGCCAGTTTTTGTGTAAAGGGTAAAATTCTGATTCCACAGACAAATGAGTTCCTTCCTTTGCCACAGGGGGGAATGTTTCAGAGACGCTTCAGGAGGTGTGTGTCCCGGTGGTGTCCGACGCTTTGTGCAAGCAGCAGAATGGGAATGATTTACAGCCGGAGATCATCTGCGCCGGTTTCGCAGCAGGAGGCCGGAGCGCCTGCCAAGTGAGTGCTCTAACGAATTGTTAGCATCAACAGACTAGACTACATTACAGTTCAGATCTGTGGAGAGTCGCCCCTGTTCACAATGAATTATTGTATTTTTGAGCAACTTTAATGAATAAATGCTAGATGGATGTGTTTAATGTCATACCATGGAACATCCCAGACAAAGCAATAACATCTCCATGGAGACAAGTAGGCAGCCGGCCCTCCACCAGAAAGGTTGCGCAATGCAGCTTTACATAAATATAAACAAAAGCATGTATTTACCTTCTAAACGTACCAAAGTCCAGAGGTAACACAGGTCCCTCTCTCTGCTCACAGGGCGACTCGGGTGGCCCCATGGTGGTGAAGCAGGGTGGTGTTTGGGTCCAGATCGGGATCGTGAGTTTGGGTGTCGGATGTGCCCGACCAAACAACGCCGGGATCTACACCGAGGTCCTGTTCTTCCAGGACTGGATCCAGGTCATCGTGAGCCCGGACTCAAAGAGCCTGCCTGGGTTTGTGTCCTTCAGCTCGCCTGGGGACCTGGGCTTAAACTGTGGGGTTGATACTACTACTACTCCACCACGCACTACTACTACTACTACTACTACTACTACTACTCCACCCACTACTACTACTACTACTCCACCACCCACTACTACTACTACTACTACTACTACTACTCCACCCACTACTACTACTACTACTACCACCACCCACTACTACTACTACTACTACTCCACCCACTACTACTACTACTACTACTACTACTACTACTACTACTACTACTACTACTACTACTACTACTCCACCACCTACTACTACTACTACTACTACTACTACTCCACCACCCACTACTACTACTACTACTACTACTCCACCCACTACTACTACTCAACCACCTACTACTACAACTACTGCACCACCTACTACTACAACTACTGCACCACCTACTACTACTACTACTACTACTCCACTACTACTACTACTACTACTACTACTACTACCACTACTACTACTACTACTACTACTACTACTACTACTACTACTACTACTACTACTACTACTACTACTACTACTACTACTACTACTACTACTACTACTACTACTACTACTACTACTCCACCTACTACTACTACTACTACTACTACTACTACTACTACTACTACTACTACTACTACTACTACTCCACCTACTACTACTACTACTACTACTACTACTACTACTACTACTACTACTACTACTACTACTACTACTACTACTACTACTACTACTACTACTACTACTACTACTACTACTACTACTACACTACTACTACTACTACTACTACTACTACTACTACTACTACTCCACCACCTACTACTACTACTACTACTACTCCACCACCTACTACTACTACTACTACTACTACTACTACCACCTACTACTACTACTACTACTACTACTACTACTACTACTACTACTACTCCACCACTACTACTACTACTACTACTACTCCACCTACTACTACAACTACTACTACTACTCCACCTACTACTACAACTACTGCACCACCTACTTCTACTAGTACTTCTACCAGTACTCCTTCAGCGTCCGGCAGCTGTGCCAAAACAAATCCCTATTTTAGTCACTTGCTTTTAATTTGCTTTAGTCTCATACTAATCATTGTACATGGATAATTCAAATCATTTAAAAATGAATGCATATGTGGACTTTTTTACATTAAGAAATAGGTAAAGGTATTTCGTTTTAGAACTCACTTGTACTTTTTGTTTGTTTAACTGACACTTAAATGTACATTATGTAACTTTTCGTTGGGTTCTGTCACCTGTTTATTTCTACGGATATCTCATTACTCTGCCTGGAATGTTCCAGAGTATGACATTAAACAGCTCTACCTTACATTTATTAAATCACAAGTGCTTTTACAGCTCAAAAATACCAAGAAAAACAGGTATTCTGACTGTGAGCAGGGCCACCTTTCCATTGATCTGATATGTAACTTATTCTGGTTAGGTGTCCATGAAGATAGAAAGGTTTAATACCATACTGTGGAATATTCCAGACAAAAGAATAACATCTCCATGGAGAAAAGCATTTAAAGGGCCCTTCACCAGAAAAGTTACACAATGCACCTTTAACTGATAAATATTTATATTGTTCTATTCGACCAAACCAAGACAGAAAAACATGAAAACCTGCCATATGCACATTGAGCCATCAACTTTACAATGAAAAATTGCCTCCCCTCTCTCTGTGACTACTGCAATGAGCCTTGTCATTTTAGAGTTAAAATATTTGTATTAACCCATGCTATATGAACCTGGTGTTTATATTTTGCCATTTTGTCCATAAATAAATTCCAGTTATTAGAATGGAAATCCAAATTTGCTTATATATCTGCCAGCCTTAATGAGCTTCATTTGACTGGAGCCAAAGGCTACTTGTGATGTCAACCTATAATTTTACTTATAATGTGTTTTGAAACTTTATAAACCACAAAGTTAAACGCATTTGCTGAATCTTTTGTTTTAAATGTGGACTGTGTTATGCTATTAGCGTGAAGCTGATTAGCCTCCACAATATGAACTCTTCATATTTGAAATGTTCTAAAAGTCTGTGGGAAAAATGAATGGAAAATGTACTATGGACGATAACTGGTCAGCTCCATTATGATTTGTTATTAGATATTAATAACTAATGTTAATTATAGATACATATTGGATTATTTAAAGGCGAACTATGTAACTTTTCTGGTGGGAGGTTGTGCCAACGCTTATTTCCATGAAGAAGTTTAATGTCATACTATGAAAAATAACAGGTATTCTGAAAAACATACATCTCTGAAAAACATAAAAATATGCATTCTTACTGTGAATGGGCTTGCATCTCCACAAACCTGACTCTTATTTGGCAGGCTCCTCTTGCTTGTTTCCATGGAAATGTTGTTCCTTTCTCTACAATATTCCACAGTATGGCATAAAGCGTGTCTATCTCTAAGGAAAAGTACAGTTTTAACTGCCTGTTTCCATGGACTCATGCAGGTATGATATGCCACATTAAGAAAGTTACATACTATGGCTTTAAGTAGTTATCCATTCCATTTTGTTTTTTTCTTTTGTTTTAAATGACATTGTTTTCTTCACTGTGATTCTTTTCTCTTAAAGGTCTGTGATATGTATAACCGATTCTTAGTTTCACGTTTTATGTGTTCTTGAAGTACCGGGCGAGCTCTACCTCCAGCTGCACTGTAGAACATGTCTGCTGTTGCATCTGCCATCTGCTTGTCCCTGGAGATGGTTTTGCTTTGTCTGTCATGTTTCACAGTATGGCATTAAACTTGTCTATGTGGAGACTCAAACCAGTTCACAGTGGTTTTCATGTAGACAGGTAAATGTAATGCCACACTGTGGAACATTAAAGACAAAGCAATAAGATCATCACATTGGAGAAAAGCACATGGAGGACCCCCAAAAGAAAAGTTGTAGTCTGTCTTTAACTCATTGTTCTGAATTATTATTGTCTGAATGTTATTTATACTATGAATTCATTATTTGTAAAGTATTAAAACCCATTATCAATGTAATACTGCTTTGTGTCCTTGGTTTGACTGCATGTGACAGGTTAGACTTCTAATTTCATTAAAACATATTTAATATCATTAGATCTAAAAATTATTATCATTTAATTATAATACATTATTTTATAATTTTAATTATAAAATATTTTATAATTTTACAAACTACTTTTTGTCAATTAAAAAAAACATAATTCTGGTCAATTTTATTTTACTTCCTGGTTAGTTACTGGCAGAGGATGGAGGAAATTGGTAATTCAAGCAACCATACCTAGCAACCATAATGTAAACAAGGGCATTAATACGATCTACGCCTCTTATTATAGGCTTACAGGAGTCCTAGCTGCATGACATCTAACAGAAGGGTGACTTGTAAAGCTAAAAAAATAAAGGAGAGCCCTGAGCCAAAGCACTGCTCTTTAGCAGTCTAACCTCCTCCCTCCAGGGCGGCGCCTTAGAAAGCCCCAGATCAGGTCATCTTTTATCTCTGAACCCATTATCAGGATAAACTCTGATTAAGTGTACTGTTGCACTGTATTGTATGGTTATTTATTATCATACAACATGTAAACACACCAGATTAAAGGCTAATTGTTTTGTGTCAAAGAGCTGGGGTCACAAGAGGGACAAACTACTCCACACTGCACAGGTTTGATTATTTCACAGTCAAACGGCTACACATTCAAGACGTTTTATAAACCTTCATGTTTTGCCTAAATGTGAAGGAGGAGACATGTCTTCTGTAAATCTGACAGTGCTGCACATCAGTTTCCCTTTGGGACAATAATAAAGTTGAAAGCTGAAATCCTAAATTACACAATAGTCATGATTTGACTAATGAAAATTAAATAATATTTACTTGAAGGTCGAATGAAGGTTTAAACTGTCAGAACTGTAAAGAGTGCCACACACTACAGGATTTTTCTGTCTTAAACATTTTTTAAATGTGCAACAAAAAGCGCACACCACAGACACAAGGGGAATCTTATGAGATTTTAAGTCTTTGATCGCAAAGACTGCAGCGGGATACAGCTGGCCAAGTACAAGCAAATCCTCCTGCAGTGTGTGGCGCCTAGACTGTCAGTGTTCCTTACATGTGAATAGTTTCTGCATTTTGGATGGATGGAGGTTTTCCATGTTGATGACATCGGTAGATGAAGACAATTAAAAGTAAAAAACATAAAACAAACTGTGGTAAAGATGTGACCTGGAAGTACAATCCTGTTGTTGTGGCAACTCAGGACAAACTTGAAGGTTCTTGTTTCTTGTTCTTGTTTCAGTGTTTATCAGTCCAACATTTCCAGATTCCTATGTGAATGTACACACACACACACACACACACAGATTGTGGGGTAATTTCAGTTTTACAGATGTCCCTTGGTAAAGCTAATTATGTGCAAATGAGGATCTAGAGCTCCTGCATCCTAAATCTGACAGGGTGACAGGGACGCACGCTGGCAGTGGTGGATTAGCAATAATGAATAGCACCGAGTCCACTTTTGGAGCTGTTTTGTCTTTCAGTGAAATTGTACAAAATTGTTTCATTTAAAACTAATCAAATTAAACATGAGTGACCCTTCCCTGTCACAGGTGTAATTTTAAAGAAAAGAGATCTTGTAGATTTTGCCTTAACTCTGGCATATCTGGACATCTGCTTTAGTTTTCACCTTCTTATATCACAAAAAAAGGTCCTTGGAGATGTGTGAGTCTTTACCACTGATGTTGTTCTGAATTCTCAGCATGACCACTGCCACTTTGGGGTTTGGAGGTGCATGCTGGGACTGCGTGATCACAAATGCAGTTGCAGTGAGGATATGTGAGGCTGAGAATACACCAGGGCTGGGCCTGACACTAATTACAGATGGCAGCTTTAAGCAGACACATGTCAGAGCTTTACTTACTGTCATCTCTGTGATGACAGTAAATGTGTTATTAAAGAGGATGACACGCGCGTGTGAAATGTTACTTTACAAGTATAACATCTTTTCATTGAATTTTTGTTAGTGCCACTCCTAAACTGTAACCCGGTCAAACTTAATGACATGAGGATGAGCAAACCTCTATAAAAATAAACCATTATTCTAAAATACAGAAAACAACAAACAGGTCTAATGCCCATTCACACCTGGAAACCACAATAAAAGACACTATTTGCAAGTCATGGTGAGCTTATCTCAAAAGCACCTTTTTGGAGTGAGACCTAAATGTCGCTGTGTGTCAGATGCCCTCCCTGTGTCTCCATAGGATTTTATTTTGTGTAAAAGCTACTTACCCTGTAGTTTCAACCTCTACAAACTTGTTCTGAAAAGTCACTGTGTGTCAGATGCCCTCCCTGTGTCTCCATGAGTTTTTATTTTGTGTAAGAGCTGTTATAACCCTGTACTTTAGACCTTTACAAACATAATCTGAAATGCGTGGTATTCCTGGAGTATTTTAAAGTTCACTTTTTCTCTCAAATGTTCATGCACTAGACAAATGTATTCGCAATATTTGTCCATCACAATTTCAATTTATTTTTCAAATTTCAATGATCATCTTGAGGTCCGTCAGCAAAGTCACATGGTTTGGAGCAGGCTTCAGACTTCGGAAATAAAAACTTTACTTATTAGTTCTTAACTTACTTCTTAAATATATTAAACTGTATTAAAAATCAGTCTTATTTAGTGATGCACCAATACAGCTTTTTCAGTTCCAACAATTTCTACTTAATTTGGTGCTGTAAGACCTGTTTTAAAAATAAATGATCATTTTCAAATGAGAGGCAGTTTCTGAAGAAAAGTTGAAAATTATGTTGAAAATTGCTGTACGTGGAGTTCTATTTTAGGCTCCCAGAGTGACAGCTCGGGAGAATTCTGTCCAAAATACAGACACTTACAAAACAAATTTTTCTGATACTTTAATTATGATTTCAACAAAGGAAAGGTATTTTCTTTTAATTGAATTTGTCATTCTGGAATTCCCCGGTGTGATGTCATTATTTCCAACTAGGAAGTAATATTTGAAACCTAAATTAATAAGGTGCAGTTAGGTGTGAAATGTAAACTTAAAATTTGTTGATACCTGATATTCAAGGTGCAATGTGTAACTTTTCTGGTGGAGGGACCATCGCCCGCTTGTCTCTACGAAAAAAGTCATAATCTAGAAAAAGTAACAACATCACCATGGAGAAAAGCATTTGCCGTCCCTTCACCAGAAAAGTTTACAATTAAAGGAAGAATACTTTGAAAATGTAGTTACAGAATACTCTAATAAAATGTATTTTGTAACATACTCTGATACATGGTTCAATTGGTGCACTGTCCTCTGAATACTTAGAATACTTTTACACTGAGCTGCATTTAAATGATAGGGTAGACACAATGTAGTATTAAAATAGCTTTGGGTCTGTTTTATTTTTTGTTGTGTATTTCCAGTACTAAAGAAAACATATGCCTCACGTGTATTTTCTATTTTTCCCACTGACTATGAGAAGTTTGAATCTTAAAATGTGTAATAAAAAACCGCAGTATATCCTATAGATTTTAGAAAAGTAACTACTTGAATAGTTACAAAAAATCTGTACTCTGAAGTAAGGATGGACATTCGATTAAATTTTCTTAATCAATCATCGGGAGAATTAACAATCAATTATCGATTAATCATTAACGTTTTTTATATTAAAATTATCATCATTATTATTACTATTTGCACTACTAATCTGCATAAATTCAACTTTACGACATATAAATCATAACCGCTCTAGAGCCACATCAGTCAGTTTGACATTATAATGTGTTTAATGCAGCTTTGAGCAAGTCTCAAAGAAAAGGAAACTTAAAACCTCATGGCTAATTTGCATAAACTAAGCGAAGCAAAATAAAATAAAAAATAACTCTTATGTGCTGATATGGCACGACACAGTGGAATACAGATTAGTGCAGGGGTGGGCAAACTTTTTGGCTCGCGGGCCACATAGGGTCCTAAAATTTGACTGAAGGGCCGGACAGAAGACAGGACATCACGTGTTAAGAGCTCGGCTTCGTTACATTCATATTCAAGCTTACGTAGGACTTCGGACGCGCACTACGCACTTCAACGCTGCCGTGAAAGAATCAGAACACATACAAGTGTATAGACCTATTCCACTGTACACAACAGATGAATGAACGTCATGAGCTAATCATTATCAAATCCTATTATACAGCACCTAGACATCAAAATCCATTGTTTACTGCTACCAACGTACGACTTCAATTGAGGAAAGACTAGACTCTTCAGAATTGCTCACGTGGTTAGCAAAGATAAAGAATCATTTCTTTTTAACATTTTGATTTTTACCTACTTACACTTAAAACAGTGCAGTCTTATATCTTGAACACCAACTACTTCACTCATGGTCCGAATAACTCCTGCCAAGAACACTTTCCCATAAAGCATTGCGGCCAACATAATACGCCGCATCTCAATGTATAAATAGTGCGTCATCTACTGGGAAACGCCGGAAATGCAGGAAAAATAAAACGTCTACAACAGGGGTGTCAAACTAATTTTGGTCCGGGGGCCGTATCCAACCTACTTTGATCCCAAAGGGGCCGGATCAGAAAACTCATGGCATATAAACCCCAAAAATAACAATAAGTTCAAATATTTGTGCAGAGAAACAGAAATATTTTTTAATTGATGAACTCTTTCTTATTATTATATTATAATATTATGAACAACCTGAAACTTTAAGAAAAATTCAATTTCAACATTTAAAATATTTTAGTAGAAAACCACCCAAGGGTACATGTATTCACTTCATTCCCAATATTGTTAAAGGTCCACTGTGTAACTTTTCTGGTGGAGGGGCATCTGTCATCTGCTTGTCTCCACGATGATGTTATTACCTTTCTTGGGATGTTCCACAGTATGGCATTAAACAAATATATCTTGCATTTATTCAACTGTAGGAGTTTTTATTTCTCAAAACTACCACGGAAGAGAGGTTTAAAGGTGGATACATCGTGTTGGAGATTATGTAGGAATAAAAATGCTGGGCATTATCACGTTTTTGGAGCTGCCCCAAATTGAATCAATATTGGGAGAAAATTAAACAAAACATTGAGACATTTAAAGTAACGATCCGTTTAAAATTTGAAACTATGTTTTTAGGCAAACGGACAGATGACATCAAAAGAACAAAAAAATATTCAGGGAACATTCTGCTGGTTGCAAGCAAGAAAGTAATAACCAAAATGGATGAGCGACAAACTACCAAATTTGGAGGACTGGATTAACATCGTGGAAGACATTTAACCAATGGAAAGACTGACACTCACACAAAGATTGGAATACGACAGGAAGGCTGGAAACCATGGAAAGACTTTATTAACACCCGAACATAAAAAAAAAAAAAAAAAAAATCTGTGACAATCCGTTCACTGCCACTCAAGTGTTCAAATGTTATTTTCTTGTTGTTGTTGTTTTGTTTGTTTTTTACTTTCTTACTTTGTACTTTTTACGGAACAAGGGGGAAAAAAGATAAAAAGAAATTATTTTTGAATACTATCATAGCAAGATATGTGAAGTGAAAGAAGGATGAAGGGGGAAAAAAAGAAAAAGCAAATTCTTGTATTCTTTGATTTGAAACTGTCATCTCTATTTGACTGTCAATAAAAATTATACTAAAAAAAAAAAAAAAAAAAAAAAACTACCACGGAAACATGTATTATTACGGTGAACTTCTCCTGACCTGTAACTTGGCCTGGTCATGTGGCCTGCTTGTCTCCATGGAGATAATAAAATTAGATGCCATCCTCTGGGAAAAACAAGCATCTACATAAAGTCAAGCAGGTGGCGGACCCTCTACCAGGAAAGTTACACAGTGCACCTTTAACTGATACAAGAGTGGTGGACGGAAAATAACACTTATTTTCTTAAAACACAGTTAAGGTCTTACACAAGAGATCCAACTGTTATTTAACCTTCAAATAACCACAGCCTTAAAAGGTGTTATCATGTTTTTACGTCATAACAAACATACCTGAAGTTTTAGTTTCATTCACACGTGTTTGACTAATCCTTTATTATTAGTCTGTCTGCATCTCAATCACTCAAAATGATCTGTTCCACCGTGTGATGTCATGTAATTAAGGTGACTGCAATTTCCAAATAAAAAACTGGGACACTCTCGGTTTGTGGTGGTTGGCAATAATAAAATTGCGAAACGAGTGCGTAATTACGGAAAAATGTTATGCACTTGACACTAATGTGAGTCAGTATAGTCACGATTTCTTTGTGCCTTTTGTCATTTTTAAGCAGCTTTTCTGTATTTGACCTAAACAAATTAAACAGGTTATGCCTCTCTTTACTGTTGGCAGGGATCAGATTGGTCAAAAATAGGGACACCTGGGACATTTCTTGGAGAAATCACTGGTTTTGGATAAAGCTGCAGGGACAGGGGACACAGAGCTCAAAATTAAATAAGGTCACTCTAGTTTTCAAGTTAACAGCTACCCTTTTTACCATCAGTTCAGTAGAGACGGCAATCCCAGGACTGAAATTATCTGATGATTCTAGTGAAGGTGTATGGAGTTTAAAAACACAGGAACGCTTCCTGTATCACCACATGACATCACAAGGTGGAACAGAGTGTTTTCTGTTTGAGAGAAGAACTCAGCCTAAATCTGAATGAAACAAAATACAACTCTAGGTCTGTTTGTGATGAGGAAACATAACAAATCAGAACATAGTGTAATATGGGCCTTTTAAATAAATAAAAGTTCAAACATTATGAGATTTTCTAGGCTAAAATGATCTTATTACATCCAACTATGATACTCAATCGGTGCTGCATGTCCAATCTTGTTTAACTTCATAAAATGAATTCAAACTAAATTTATTTTAAAAAATAAAATAAAAAAACAGGCAGTGTTCCCGTGACATGAGCACACTGTAGAATCCCTATAGCTTAAACTGAGCTGTAGGAAAGGTCAGACTTCTATTTGCAGATTTAAAGACCTGGTTTATGGATAATATCTCTGTAATTATGAAACACAAAGATCACCATGTACCATCACAAAGTTCAGTGTGTTCTATCTGTATAAATAAACATGAGCAGATTATTTTTTCATAATAGCTTCACAAAAAGGTACCTGTCATTAGTGAATTCTAAAGACGAGTCTGTTGTCAGTTGAAAGGATTTTAAGACTGAAGATTAACATGACAAGTTTGTGGAGCCAAACCCAAACAAATAATGATAAACTTCAATTTTTGTGAGTTTTTATTTTGGATCTTTCCTTCCAAAACACTAAATCTCCCACAGTTAGAATAATATAGGCCCTTGCCCGCCATCTAATACTCCATAAGGTTTCAGTAAGATGAAAAATGAGCACTGTTGCCATGACAATTTAGAAATCAAATCTCTTTTTAATTTAAGTGCAAGGTTCTCAAAATGTCGCTTATAAGCATAAAGTTGAAAACCTATAAAAACGTAATCAAAAGTAATTAACATTTATATCAAAAGACTTTATTTTAAGAGTATGCATGACAGCATTTTAAAACAGCTTCTCATTTTGTCGTCTTTTGTACAAATACTGAATGGACATGATAAACTGTACAAGGTTTGAAAATACACTTTTGGTAGTAACAAAACAGACTATAAAACACATGGGCAACAACTTCATTTACTAGTAAATTCAGCTCCGAAACAGTGAAAAGGAATGCTGCAATTACAATTCTTCACTGTTTACACACAACAGGGCTTTTCTTTAATTGGGATTATAAAAAGGCTTTAAAATCGCATTATAACTAAATAAAAATGCTAAAACGTACTGGCAAAAAACATGAAAATAAATGCCCACGTTTGAACACTTCGGTTGCAAAGGAAATGCAGATTTTAGAGTAAAAGACGCACAAAATGTATAAATATAAAATGTATTCACAGTATTTACAGATGAGCGCATGGTTAAGCTCAGACCGGTTCTTCCGTTTTCTCTTTTTTCAACAAAGCATTTTCCAGCATGTCCAGGTCCACCAGAGGCAACTTTGCCACTTCAAAAAACACCCTGGAAGACAAGAATTTAAGGTTTTAACAAGAAAGACAGGGGGAAAAAAATTATTTACTTTTTAAAAGGTCCGATATTACACAAATATTTTACATGTATGAGTTACGGTAGTCACAATAAAACATTTGTGACCATACCAGCTTGTCAAAGCCTGATCTTGTCAGACGTCAAAAGGCTGAGATTGATTAATATTTGGATGGGAAACTTGCAGGTGTGGCTATTATAGTAACTCAATTAACATGGAGTGTGGCATGAATGACTAATTCATGCCACTGAATTAGTCATTCACTAATGACAGGCACTTCGGGAGCTTGTATAAATCCAATGATTAATTCATTAATGAATTCATTTAGAAATATACTAATGTAATAAATTATAATATTGAAACTACTTTATGTTGCTGACACAACTATAAAGCGGGATAACCCATATAAACCATTTCTAATTAGAAAGAATCATAAAAATCCATGCATTTCAACAAATAATTAACCATAGGAGTGACTCATTCAACCCTGTACAGCTCCAGTCCTGCTATATTACACGAAAATTAACAAATACTTATTGTTTAACAAAAAAAAATGTATTGAGTGATAAGTCAATATAATGACTATGACAGTCCTAGTATGAGAACTTGTTGCGTATATGTAGTTCTTTTAAACATACTTGTGTCAGTATTTGTTGCGCATCATACTTTTATACATACTTGTGAGAGTACTTGTTGCGTATGGCTTTGAGCCGGTCGTCCAGAGGTGCAGACAGACTGAAGTAGAGTTTTCTGACCACAGGGCTGAGGTCACAGAGGTCGTACCCTGAGTGGAACTGTAAACACGGGGTCTGGACACAACAGAGAGAAAACAGCATGAACATGTCATTTCAAAGCACAGTTGGTTTTGTCAGTGTTAAGTGTGTGCAGCTCATATCTTATGTCATAGAGTGTACTTGTATTTGGGATTTGTCAGTGAAAGTATTTTTGTGAGAAAAACACAATGCACCATACCACTTTAGACCAAAATTTGTCATTGTATGTGTTGTTGTTTTTTTTTTAAATTAGTGTAATGAACTAAACTATTGCCTGATTTAGACCAGTTTTGGCCCTTGTTTACAGTATGTGTGTTGTATAAGTGTTTTTATGTTATGTTGTATTTCATGTATACGCTTGCTCCTAATTAGAGTGTTTGACAGAATGTTTGAAAAGGTTGAAATTAATGTAGCTGAAGAACATGAAGCGTTGCTAACTATCCTGAAGCGTGATAACAATATCGAAGGCAATTCTGTTTAGATCTATGCTAAATGACGAGACTATAGAAAATCTGTTTAGAAGTTATAGTGCTCTGAGGTAAAGCAATATTGATAAACAGGAGGGAAATGTTAGAGAATTTTTGTGTTATAAGTATTACTCATTTAAAGTATGAATCATTTCAAATGTTAATCATTGTACAATATAAGGTTATCAAAATTGCTTTGTGTTTTGTTCAAGCTGTATGTAACATGAACACATCAGCTGATGTGGTTGATGTGTCTGCTGACTCATTAAGCTAAATATTGTAGACGCCGTAGGCTGACACGGGACCCTGGGGAAAGTACTAAGACACTGTCTGTCACCTGGAACATGAAATCAAGTGTGTCATCGGGGGCTGTGTCAGCCGAAGCTTGTTAGTCATAGATAACATTTGAACAACATGTAACCTATTGTGTGATAATTGTGTGATGCTCTACAATAAAAGTGCTGTGGGGAGAAGGGAGCTTCAGTTAGGATGAGGCAGGTAGCTTTCTTCTACTCCTTATGCAAGTAAAACAAACCACTGTGTCTCTGGCTTGTTCTTTAATGATTGAGGTTGGGGTAAATTCCCCGACAGGTTACTAGGCGACAGTTATGACATACAGGTAATTCCATATCTGCTACCCATGTTCATCCAGGAAATAAAAGTATAAGATTCACCAAAATAAAAATATATACAAAACTAGGCAAGATTTTTACTGAAAATCGAAATAATGATGATGTTAACTAACATTTTAGTCGCACATGAATGAAACGTTGTGTTAAAAGCGTGTGTTTAATCGTACCCATCCACCCAGGTCTTTGGTGAGTAGAGCCAGCAGCAGACAGGCTGAAGCCAACAGAGATCCACGCTCCACCACCAGGTCCATCTCCAGAAGACTCATCTCACAGAAGTACCTGGCCAGAGTGAGGGTGTCCATGCCTGCGTTCACACACTGCAGACAGGAGAAAGAAGGTAAGACAGGGGCAGACAGGGGCAGACAGGGGCATGAGGGGGTCAGACAGGCGGGCCTCTGCTCCTGCTCCTGGGGCATTTATTTCGGGTTAATAAGACCAGGCCTTATCTAAATGAATGGTGATTCACCAGTATATGCACTACTGTTGTAGTCAAGTCGAATGGCACTAACCAAGACCAGGACCAGTTTGAGACCACAGGGTCGAGACCAAGACTACGGCCCATTGAGAACACATCGAGACCATCTTTGTCATTTTTTACATTTATTTGTATTTTACAGTTATTTTGGACGAGATATGATATATATATATATATATATATCATATATATATATATATATATATATATATATATATATATATATATATATATATATATATATATATATATATATATATATATATATATATATATATATATATATATATATATATATATATATATATATATATATATATATATATATATATATATATATATATATATATATATATATATATATATATATATATATATATATATATGATATATATATATATATATATATATATATATATATATATATATGATATATATATATATATATATATATATATATAGATATATGATATATAGATATATATAGATATATATATAAAAACACTTAGGCATAAAATAAGCCAAGCAAACTGTATTACACTTAAACACTTGGACCCTCACCCACAGTTTGAGAACCCCTTCTTTAAGAACTTCCACTGGCACTTTACACAAAACTCTTTCAAAGTGAAGAAAGTGAGTAGGATTTTTAAACCTGTATTTTCAAATTCCTAACTGGAATTACATTCTCTTACTGGTTTTACAGTGGTATTTAGCAGCCTCTGCACATTTATCAAGTCAAATGTGCATCGTGACAAACGTATTTGGCATTTTATTAGGCAAACTTCAGTCCATATATCGCAGTAGGCCTGCTCTGTGCTGGTACACAAGTGGACATGCTGTTGCTGCAGACAAGTGCTGGGAGCATGTGTGTTTGTGATGCACCGCACAATGTCCACGGCCTCCAGACAAACGCACATGCTGTTTGAAGCACTGGTACAAGTTTATTTCAATCAGCAGCAGCCGTAATGAAATATGTTCTCACCCCCCTCTCCTACTAAAACGTTTCTCATCGAATTCACAGTTCACGTAGATCACCTGTTTTGGCTTCAAAATGGCGAGAAAAAGATGAGATTTTCCTGCCTAAGGAATCATTCATAAACCTTAGCACTGAACACATATCACACCCAAATATATAAACATAATAACACCAGTGGCAGTACCTTTGCGTAGCGGCGGAGGAAGCGATAGGAGATGGGGATGTTGATGTCGAAGCTGAGTGTCTGAAGGATGCTGCTTTCCATGGAGATTAGCTCCTCCTTCTTGTACGCATCATCACAGATATACAGGAAGTCATCCACACACGGCGGGCTGCGCTCCTGTAAACGCAACCAAAAGCACTGTGTTTGAGGCTTTTTGGACAGAGGAAAGTCAAACTATTTTAAGAGAAATGTGCTCATTTCACATTTTGAAAGAAGTTTGAAATCTGAACTGCTAAACTGATCCAAGAATCCCACACATTTCAGAACATGTTTGTCAAGGTCCAAACTACAGGGTTAGCAGCTTTTAAGCAGAATAAGGCCCAATAAGACACAGGATTAGGTCTCAAAGAACATATTAACATATACACATATTACCAAACTACAGCCTGCTTTATGGGACGCACCAATATTGGTATCAAATATTGGTGCTGATACTGAAAAAAATTCCCGTTCCATGTTATTGGTTAAGCAGATATCCTGACTGGACCTTTAGCTGGATGTTATTAGACTATTAAACAGGCTGATTTAGGCCTAGAACGTCTCTTAATGTTTGAACTTTTATTCATACAAACCTTTTCAGAAAGTGATTTGAAGGATAAAACACATTTGGATCTGTTGCGTAATAAACACCCCAAATATTTGTAATTATTTCTTAAACTCTGACCTCAAACTTGGAGGCGATGAGCATGGCGGTGGAGCCAACCAGCTGGAGCATCTCCCTGTGCACAGAGGCCTTGGACAGATAGTGGTCAGTCATCTTCACGGCCAGGTACAGGGTCTCATGATACAACTCAAAGTTTTCCTGAAAACATAGAAAAGAAATGGCATTTTTAAAGAACCTGTGATCAGTACGAGCGTTCATGGTAAAGTTTAGGTTGGCATCTTACTCCCAGGGAATGCTGCTACAAATAGGGAAATGTGTCCTACATTTGACCCATCCTTAGAAGAATTAGGTCTGTATTATCTAAGCCTCCAGTCACATTCAGAGCTTGCCTGGACGTTAAACCACCAGCATCAGAGACAGCAGATTTACATATAAATGAACAAAGACATTGGTAAAGATAAAACTCTCTCGGCTCCCCTGTGGGCAGAGCAAACTCGCATTAGCTTCACAAAGACTGTCGTTTTAGTGCTGGGAGCAAATTCACTTGAAGCAACAGCCAAATCCATATGAAGTCACCTCTACCAGTAATTCTATTTTTTTTTCACAGCTCCGTCACTTGCTTGTCCACTTCGAGGTTTAATTGATCTGCCTGGAATGTTCCGCAGTACGACAATAAACTCATATCTCCGCCCAGACAAGCAGATGACGTCACCATGACAAGTTGCAAGTATGATCTGTGAAGAAGCGAGCCCTCTGTCTGTAAGAATGTATGTTGGTCAGGTTATTTTTGAGCCACCTCTAAAAGAAAATATGGAAGAAGAAGGAACATTCCAGGCAAAATAACAACATCTCCATGGAACAGACCTCTACTGCCAGAAAAGTTACATGTTACACCTTTAAATAACCAAAACACAATGTCCCTCACCTGAACTTCGACGAGCCAGTCTATGAGGATGGCTCTCATCTCGGGGTTGAGACTGGACTGCAGGGACATGTAGTTCGGCAGCACGAACTTCTCCTGTGGATCAAAACCAACTTAAATCTGATCTTTTTTTTTTGTTTGCTTATAGTTTGAGAGTTTGGTGAAGTGTGAGCGACCTCTCTCTGTTTGAGGTAGTCGAAGATGTCTTTGGCGTATTCTGGACACATGACGCAGTCCTCCCTGTTCTCCGCGTCTATGTCAAACTCAGCTGGGATCTGGAAAAAGACAAAATTATTGTTTTGAAATGCTATATTCGCAGAAAGCAACATGTACGGTTTTAAATAAACATGGTGATCTAAATATGGCATGTGTTAGCAATTTTTAAAAAACCTATAGAAGTGTAATAAGTAAATGTAAGTAATACCCACACTCCATTACACCTTCACTGGAATAACTTGGATGATTTCAGCCCTGGCATTTACAATCTTTACTGAACTAAACTGTAGCTGTTAACTGGGAACCTACCACTACATGACATCACAAGGTGGCACAGAGCATTTTGAGCTTTGGAGATGTAGATAGACTAATACTGCAGGATTACTCAAACATGTGAATGAAATAAAATACAACTCCAGATGTGTTTTTGAGGCGGCAACAACATTCTACGGCTTAAAGCTCACAAGAGTAAATTTTGCATAATATAAAACTTTTAAAGATTTTAGTGCATTATCGTCAGACTTGAAATAATTCAGAGCATTTAAGGTGTGCCGCCCAAGTTACTATTGGGTCCATTTTAAAAACCCAAATGTTTTGTGGTTCAGTGTTTCACCTGCTGTCTCCGGAGGTGTGCTGGTACTTTTTGGACAGTAGAGGGCGCAGCATTGGACTCCAGCTTTTCGACCGGAGTCGCTGTATCCTCTTGGACTTCCTGTTTAACTTCCTGCTTGACCTCCTGCACTTCTAGCTTGACCTCCTGCACTTCCTGTTTGACCTTGACCTCCTGCTCTTCCAGCTTGACCTTGACCTCTTCAGTTTTTTCGATCTCGACAGACGACTCATCAGAGCTCACAGAGGAGGACCTATGACACAAACAGTCACAGGTTAAAAGGTGCTTGTACCAATTTTTTACTTTCTAAATTAGACTGAGACAGAATATAGCTGACTTATTTTAACCAAGAGCTGTTCATGCAATATATCTGTACTATATTATACTGCCTGCATGATCTGATCAGGTCAAAAAGTAAAAAAGAAAACAGAACAGTACAAAAAGCACAGCTGTAGTTTAACCGTTTGACAGTTTGAGGTCCTTATGATCCGGTTACAGACACCAAATGTAGAAACTACTGGCTGGTCAGACCCCTTCAGCGGTGAAAAGTCAGTAGATAACCATGTTCTTACTTGATGAGGTTGACTTGGTTCTTGGCCGACACGGAGCTGGAGGCGACTGCAGACTTCTTCACAATTTTCTTTGAGGCCTCCTTCTTTCTCCCGGGAAGACTGATCCCAACTTTATGAGCCTGGAGCAGACCAATGAGCACAGGAAAGCTATTTTATACTGTATTTTTTTTGTCCCACTCTCTCCCTTTCTAAATAGATGCTTGACAAATTCAGAATGTCATTATACACAACCAGAGTTTGGAGTTGAAAGTAGTAACCTTGTGCAGCAAGATAGATTCTCGTGATATTTGTGAGTTCACAATCTCACGAGAATCCATCTTGAAGGATTTCCAGTGTAAGGTTAAATAGGCAACCAATCACGTCACATTGAGGCACCAAGAACGCTCAAGAATACCAAAACAAACATGGCGACGCCAACAGATGTACTACAGCGTACAGTATTTTTGTATGTATATGGAATTATTTAGTTTGTGAAAAACGTGCAGAAGATAAGCGCTTTGAGCATTTGTGGACAGGGAATACTGTATGCCTGTGCTTTTCTCTTAACTGGAATCAACTTTTTTTTCAGCTTGTTCTGCTGTTTTGACATTTCAATCAGTCAGATTTAAATAGTTGCCATGACGCTCAGCGAGAGCAGAGTGATTATTCTGGATTAAGCATCTGAAAAGAATCTATTATTGGACCATCCCTAGTTTCAATGCAGATTATTTTAGCACTTGAGTACAACTACAATGTCAACACACAGACATAAAAGTGCCACCTCATTCTCTCACAGAGGCGCAGTACATCAGTCTAACAATGAAACGGGTTTCAGCGACGCTCGGCTAAAGTGAGGTCCGTTTCACACCACAGTGCAGAGACATTCACAGTTCAGTGTGGAGAAGAGATCCAGAAACCAGCCAAGGTCAAGGGAAAGGCTTTTGGTGATACAGTTTATTCAATATTGATACTTTGCAGGGACTGGGGGTGTTCTAATCGTTTCTATGGTGGAATATTGATGGTGACATAATGTACATACAAGCCAACACTGTCCTCAATTGTCTGAAAGCTCAAGAAAACATACAAAATGGATTTAAACAGCACATTTGCAGGAGCCTGTGATCAATACGAGTGTTCATGGTCCTGTTTAGGAACTTGATTTTCAACAAAAAGATGAGGGTGACTAACTGAAAAACTACTGGCTAATACTACCTAGATTATGACTGTTATTTTAAGTGTGAGAGACTTGTTTAACAGCCTAAATTCAAATTCAAAAAATTTTCAGTTTTTCAAATGAAACTTGAAATTAAATCAAGTTGAAATTCCACCTAAACCAGCTTTTTCTGTTAAGATTGTGTTCAAATAAAGGTCAGATTAAAGTCCAACAAGCTTCAGATAGAGCAGTGCCTCTAGATAGCATCACACCCCCAGGGAATATTGATGGCATCACCTGCAAAGTATCAATAAAAGACTATTTCTTTTTATTTATTTATTTTTTTATATACAAAAAATACATTGATAACTGAACCAAATCCTCAGTGGATCCATTCTCAACAAACAAACTGGCACTTGAAGCTAAAACTGCACCACACCCACTGTACTGTACTTATCCAATCTCTTCTCAAAACACTTTCAAAACATGCATTTAAAGTAGTGAGTGTGGTGGAACTTACATTTGTGATGTCGATGAACGCCGTCCTCTTTTTGGGCGCTCCAGTGGGCGGAGAGGACGACCTTTTGACCTGTGACCCCTCCTCCTGAAACAACAACAAAAACACTGTAATATCACAAAAATCATTGACCCTTACAGACAATAACAGGGGCTATGAATCAAATTTATAAATGGTGATTTAAATTATTCCTGTAAAAATACAAAAATGTTGTAATCAAAAATGCAATCAACACTTTGTATAGAAAAATATGGTTTAGACCTGTGGTTTACACATCTACAAACATGTTCTAAAATGCATGAGATTCTTGTATTAGTTTTGCTTACAATGAGCATAGAATCTTACTTTTTAAACATATCCAGATATAATGGAAATTGCAATATGTCTAAAAAAAATAAATACATTTTTAAAAATGTAGTCGTACTAAGTTGGATTAAAAACAAATATATTCAGGTCTAGTTAGGTTAATTTTAACAGTACAGATGTAATAGTTTCTGTGCGAAAAGTTTGTGTAATTAGCAATTTCAAACATCATAACCAAACAAACCACATTTAATCTTTTCACTTTGTAAAGTACCATACAAAGATTGGACAGCAACATGAAGCACAGTTGGCTGACCAGGTTTCTAAACCAAAATACTTCCAAAATAGATCACAGTAAAATTAAATAAGGGAAATACGGAAAAAATAGACTGAAATTTTGACTTGCTGTCATGTAAAGCTTGGACTCTGTGAGTTTAATGATAATTTTCTGATTAAAAAACAATTAAATCAATGCCAATGCACAAGATAACAGGCTTTAGTTAATGCTTAGTTTGGTTTCTGAATTATAAATTGCTATGAATTCAAGAAACTGACAATAATTTTTACATATGTGTTGAGACGTGTAACCCTGGTCCCATTTAAAATCATGTAAAGTATTTATCCATCTACAGCTGAGGTTGCGTCATTGGTCCAAGAGAACAAAAACCGCACAACAAAAACTCAACCAACATATGCAAACAGCGGTGCAAAATGTGAATAAAATCTGGTATTATAATTTAGAACTAGAATTACCAGGTTTTCTTCCGATCTTGTGCTCAGTTTGGGCAGTCTACTCGCTGCAGACACCGTTGGCTTCTTCCCCCTTGTAAACGGCATGTCGTCTAGTCTTTTTCCACCGATCTGCAAAACAAAACACAACAATATAACTTCATGCACATGCTAGCAATACAATACAACCAGTTTTCTATTTGCTTTTGTAAGTTAAATCTAGTTTTTGGCATAAATTTGGGCATAACAAACCGCGAAAATTCAGTTGTTGTATAGTTATGGATAGGATTTCAACACGTGAATGCAAAGTATGAAAAATTACGCACGATTTGACGCATTTACCTGCACAAAACTGCCTTGATCCTCTTCGTGTGCTCTCGTTTTGCTCGAAATCCGTGTGTAATTCGGTTAAAAGCGTTTAAAACCCACCTTTGTCGCGTTTTGATTGAGAGAAACGAAAAATAGACCTCCTCCGCTTTGCAGATTTGAATGACTGGAATTTGAGAGATTCGACCAATCAGAGCGCTGCTAGGGATGCCGTTGTCCAGGGTGCGTTTGTTTTGTCTTACACGTAAGCCCGGTATGAAGAAATATAACATTTAGCTAACTTAAGCTTCATTAGATTGTCATTTAGAGTTCAATTATTAATCTTTATATTATATTTGACTATTTTAAGTGGCAATATTTCGAAATAGAAAGTTTAAACACGGTTCAAACCACAAGCCCGCCCATCCCACTTAAATTGAATGAATAAACTCTATGCTATTTGTCTCAAGTCTACCACTTTTCACACTTAGACACTCATAACTGATTTAAATAGTACTTGTTACCATATTTTGCTTGTATTGTAATTTATTTATCAAAATAACAACGGTGGGAAATGAATATACGTCCCTGCGCAGTGTACTAAACATAAATTCAAACGCACCGTCGGAGTCTGGCAAGTGGATTTTTCAAACGCGTTTCGTCCAATAGGAGCTCAGTCCGGTTTATTGATGTTTTGGTCCGGGTGGCGTGGAGGGGGAGGCACACACAGCTGATTGTCTCACTGTTATTTTTGTTTTGCAGACGGATCTCTACATTAGGAGCAGAACTGGCATCAAATAATTACATTTGGCAAATTACAAAGGCTGCAGTTTTTTTGAAGTACGCTGCCCACGTTCCTCCGTCAACAAAATAAATGCCCTCTCTTATTGTCTTAAACGGCTAACTCTGTAGTTTAGATCTGTACAAACATGTTCTGAAATATGATTATTTGTCAGTTCATATTTCTGCATGGACTGATATGTAAAAAAACAAACAAACAAAAAAAGCCAACAAAACATACACACATTTGCCACAAGATGGTGCCAAATGACAATGGTCTAGTCCAGTGTGTCAAGCGTTCCGCACCAAATATAACCAAGGTCGTCTTTTTTGAGTACCACCAGGTCTATAACAGGACTGTCCCAGGTCTAATCTAGGACTAATCCAGGTCTAGAAGTGCACTACACCATTTCCCTTGTAGTTTTAAATAAGAAATGATCCAAAAAAGGGCAAAAAAAATGTATTACATTTAAAACCCAGTGTCGCTCTGACTGTGCACATTGATACTTACACGTTATTTTGTTTACAGTGACAGGTTTTCATGTTTTCACCTTCTTGTCTCCATGGAGATGTTATTGCTTTGCCAGGAATGTCTCGCAGTATGGCATTAAAGGTGCACTATGTAAGTGGGGAGGGTCTGCCACCTGTTTGTTTGTCTCTATTGAGATGTTATTGCTTTGTTTGGAATGTTCCACAGTATGATATTAAACTTATCTATTTTCATTGAGGCAGATGACACCGCAAGACCAAGGTACAGGTCAGATCTGTGGAGAGGCAACCCTGCTTACAGTAAGAATGCATGTTTTTGAGCAATAAAAACACTTGCAATTAAACAAACGACAGATAGATATGTTTACATTCCAGTCAAAGCAATCATATCTCCATGGAAACAAGCAGCTAAACATGCATTCTTACTGTGAGCGGGGTCGCCTCTCCACAGTCCTGACCTGTAACTTCTCACCTGTTTGCCTCTGTGAAGATAAATAACTTTAATGCCAGTGAAGATTACAGACCAAGCCCTGCTATCTCCACTGAGACGAGTATGTGGCTGACCCTCCACCAGAAAAGTGACAGCGTGCGGCTTTAACAGACTGACATGATACAGTAGTGAGTCTGCAGTTCACAGGAAGTGGTTTTGAAGTTTCCGTGTTCGTTCATTTGCATCAGAAACATTCAACTGTGCACAACTATCACTCTCACGGTGAGTCTAATTTCAACTTTATCAAATATGTTTTTATTTCTGTCCCAAACTTGTATTTTTATAATCATGTGAAACTTTGTAAATGTTTTAAAGTATTTCTTGGATTGTGGTTTGTTGATTTTGGCCTTGTTCCAGTCGAAGTTCTCTCAGCCCCGGGCCTTGTGTTTCTTTTGAGTTTTAAATAGGCTTTTATTTTTAAATATTCTGTATGTATGACTCTGCTGGGTTTGTAAAATGAAAGATCTTTTGCTGATTTGAACAGATAGACCTAATCAGCCTCAAGCAATTTAAAGCCATACTATGTAACTTTTTAGACTAAAAACAGACAAAAATAACAGTATGATGTTGACTAAAAAACAAAAACAGTTGCCCTTACTCGGAGTGGGCTTGCATCTCCATAAACCTGACTCTTATTTGGCCTGGAGGAGGGTCTTTTCCTGTTTGTTTCCATGGAAATGTTGTTCCTTTGGCTATAATACTCCACAGTATGGCTTAAAACGTGTCTATCTACAGTACGGTTTTAAATTTTTATTTCCAGGGAATCATGTAGATGACATGCCATTTCCAGAAAGTTCCATAGTGTGGCTTTAATATTACAGAAACACAATGCGACCTCAAAGTGGTGTATAACTTTTCTGGTCTTTTGTCCGCCACTTGCTTGTCCCCATGTTATTGCTTTGCCAAGAATGTTCCTCGGTGTGGCATTAAATGTTTCTATCTCCATGGAGACAAGGAGGTGAGCCACTGAGACAGGTAAGATCTGTGTTGAGGCGAGCTTGCCAATGTATCTTTATCCAATAATTGAAAAAAAAATGCAAGCCAAGACACCTTTAATGTCATACTGTGGAACATTAGAAGCAAAGCATAAAATCTCCATGGTGACAAGCATTTGACAGATCCTCCTTTAGAAAAATAAAAAATATATACCATATGTTTTTGTTTTGTTTTGTTTCATGCACAATTGAAACCTTACCATCATAAAAATAAATGATTTGGAACAAAACAAATTTAAAACATTCTGAGTCAATATGAAAACAACAGGGGGAGTTTTATCAAGAACAGAAAATTCTGTAAAACTTTATAATTTTGATAAAAGCACATGCCTATGAGATGAGTCTGTGCAGGTGCAAGAACTTGAAAACAAAATGAAAATGCATACAGCATATTAAAGCTCAAAAATAATGTTAGAATCTCTGTTTCCTCTTCATTTGACTCATTCTGCAGTGTTTCTGAGTTAAACCTACATTTGACAGCTTTTCATGTTTTCTAATTCTGACCTGGTTTGATGATATAGTATCTGTGCTCAATAATTATCATAGTTTTACATCAGTTATGTGGCAGTTTCTGGAGAAAAAGTTGAAAAGAAAAGTACAAAAATACAGGAAGTAGTGCTGATTTATAACAGATTCCCTCTACCTATGTCATCAACACGGAAAACCAAAATACAGAGATAATTTGCTCACAGGGAAGGCATTTTTGTGTTGCCATTTATTTGTCTAATCATAACTATTGTGCAATTTAGACAAGTTTTGGCTTTTATGATTGATGTTATGGAATTACCTCTGTGTATGTCATATCTCCTGTCCACCTTCAACCAGGAAGTAAATTTTTAACTTCACAAGATTTTTAAAAAAACTATAGACAAAACAAGCAAGATTTATAGAGCAGCAGTTTGTCTCCATGGTAACAAGCTTTCACCAAAAAAGTTACATAGCGCATGAAGTGTGAAGCCACTGATATGACTGACAGTTAACACTTCACCGTGTTACATTTTTACATGCCTTGAGAGTCACTCCCCCTGCAGAGCGCTATCACAGCAGACAGTGCGCATCATGCAAATAAAACTACTGCACATCAGGTTTGGGAAGTTGTAGTGTATTTTGTATGAGTATGTTTCACATCCTGCTTTTGTATATTTATTAAAAACTGTGATGTGGGAGCGTGCATGATGTAGGCTTGTGAGCAGAGCATTGCACAGAATTTTACAGCTAAATGTAAGGGTTTGAATAGGGCCCAGGAGAGATCACTAGATTACTCAAACGTGCATGGATGTCATTTAAAACCTTTTCAGATATTACAACATTACAACGTAGTAGAAAGCTCTAGAAAGTCAATTTTGCATAATACCACCTCTTTAAAATTTGCAGTATAAATATTATTAAAGGGCCCATCTCGTGGAAAATAACTATTTCCACATTGTATCTTCTGCACATAAACAAGCACAATTTGGGTTTTGGAACATCCATTACACAATAGTTATGAAATCTTACTGATTTCTTGGAGACAGTCACAGACCAGGAACTATGAAAGGCCGACTATTGCTCATGCCCCCGCCCGTCCTGAGAAAACACAGGCTCCACCCTCCAAACGTGACTCTGAGTGAGCCGCCCTTCCTCCGCCATCTCAGGGAGGGAGGGGGAGACAGACGTGCACCCTGATAGTGGTAGGAATAAACTTTTATTCATCATGGTGACACAGCGCGTTCAGCCGCATGTGTTGGACCCAGAATCAGACGAGGACTTTGAGGTGCACGAAGCGCAAGCACCACGTCGACATCAGCTGAACATTACTGATTGGTAAAGTATTAATAAACACTAGTAGATAAACTTATTATATCGTGTACACTGCAGTGTAGAACAATGAGCTTATGCTGTCGCTTTTGTTTAGGTGTTCATGTGGGAATTGTCAGCCGATGCAGGGTGGAGGTGGGGCGGAGGCGAAGCACTTTTTTGCTATGTCAAACGTGTCATAGGTGTAGCTAGCCATGTCATCATTGTAGCAGCTTTAATTCATTGTCACGTGGGAGGGTGGCAGAAATACGCTGCAGTTTGTTAAAATAAAACACAGAATCAATCTGAAAAAACGCTGTGGCGACATATACAAGGCCCACACATCACCCTTAGAAAGCTCTGAAAGTTGATTTTGCATGAGATGGGCCCTTTAATGTTATATTAATATTCCATCTCCATGGTAACAAGCATTCACCAGAGTACAGCACCTTTAAATATATATATATATATATATATATATATATATATATATATATATATATATATATATATACACACACACACACACACATGGAGATTTTGCAGGCAGGTTTCTCATGTGTTTTATTTTAACTTCCTGTAAAAACTTAAAAAGAGAATGTTGTTCTAACCTCATCTTTCACTTTCTACAGTTTTTATCTTCCTCTATTTCAACAGGGCTTTTTTATTTTTTTTAGCTTCGATCATATTCTCATCAACAACATATCTGAAGTAGTTTTAAAAGTCATCCATGCATGTATGAGTAATCTTGCATGTATGAGTAATCTAGCGATCTCTCAGGCCCTATTTTAACACTCTTTACAGTTAGCAGTATGAACCTGTACAAGGCTCCGCCACAAGCCTATATCTCCCCATGCTCCCACAGGGCCATTTTTCATAAATATACAAAACATGACACAAAACTATACACAACAACTTCACAAACCTGATGTGATGTGCATTAGTTTTATTGTGTTATGTGTTGTGTGACTTGTTCAAGTAAAAGTAACATGGGGATTTAAATATGTTATGTGTTATGTTATATTCTGATCTATGGTATAATGTTGCTTATGCTTACTCATCTCAAACATCCCTGGAGTTGTTTTTTTGTTTCATTCACAAATGCTAAACACACAAACCTTGCATATAGGCTGAGTGCTCCAATGTGTTTTCAAACTCCATACACCTCCACTACAATCATTTGGATCAGGGGTGTCAAACTCATTTTCACATCAAAGGGCCGGTTGTAAAGTTAAGACTGCAACTGTAACTGTAATATCAGACTGTATTTGATTTTTCATTTAATATTTATTTATTTTGTTTATTTTTATGTTTTTTTTTTTGTTTGTTTTTTTTACCTTTTTTCAATTATTTACTGGTATTCTTGCTCTTATTTGATTTTACTAGTTTTATTGTCTTAATGAGGACTAGTAGAGTTAAGTAGAGCTTTACTTTATATTTATGTTTTATCTGTACTGTGCAGCACTTGGAAAACTGATTTGTTTATGAAATGTGCTCTAGAAATAAAGTGGATTTGATTTGATTTAAAGGTTTAAGTTAAAACATTCACATTACTCCTTCAGTAACATTCATGAAATAACCATCCTTCTGCATCAATTTTTCTTTTCTTGGACATTTTTGGGGAAATTTGATGAGTTTTCTTGGCCTCTCTAGTGACGAGATGCAGTCACTTCACGGGAAACAACTGCGATGCATTGTGGGAGATGTAGTAGCAGCAGAGAGTCACAACATAATAACAAATGATACCGTTTAACCCCTTGTGGGACACATAAAATGGCTTGGTTGGCCGGATGTGGTGGATGATTTCAGCCCTGCAGTCACCCATCTGTACTGAACTAAACGTAAAAGGTAACTGTTAACTTGAAAACTTCCACTACATGACAAGGTGGAACACAGCATTTTGAGCTTTGGAGATGTAGATTAGGGTGACAGTAGCTCAGTTGGTAGAGCGTTTGTCCACTGACCTGAAGGTTGGCGGTTTGAATCTCATTCTCGACATAAACATCATTGGTTGAGCTTCAGATCCACTGACCACAGGTTGGCTGGTGTGATTCCAGCTCCCACAGATGAATGCTGTTATTGTATCCTTGGGCAAGACACGTTACCTACCTCACCCCCAGTGTGAATGGGTGAGTGGTTCCTTCTTGTAAAGCGCCTTGAAGGTGGAAAAGCGTTATATAAAAATGTGACCATATACCAATAAAGTGTTACTCAAACATGTGAATGAAACAAAACACAACTCCAGGTATGTTTTTGGTGAGGAACAACATTATAACATGGCTTAAATCTCACAAGAATCCATTTTACATAATATAGGACCTTTAAAACCTCATAGAAGTGTAATGCCCCCACTTTAATCTGGTCATCAAGTTCACAAGTGGCATCGTCTCAAAATTATTGTACCATGTTTGGGGATTGTTTTACTCACTGTATTGTTGGCAGGTCATTCTGCCATAAAACTTTGGACAAACTTTAGGAACAAGGCAAGAATTCAAACCAAAACTGGACTCTGCACTGCAAAAAATGTCTCCATTGTTTCAAATCATTCAAATTATGATCTGTTTTCCATAGGTTTGGATACAGAGAGATCCAAGATGTCTGCCACAGAAAACCAGGCAGACCCCCGGGAAACCCCACTGCACAAAGGGACCATTGAAAAGTTTGCACAAAACATGGCAAACGCAATAATCCAGTCTCTCCAATTGGAAATACAAAACTATGAGGATTTTAAGGAAAGGCATGCAAAAACGCTAGCAATGAACGTGATTGAAACCGCGTTGAGGGAAGTCAGTCAAAAGAACTCAACTTCACACCAACAAGAAACAAGCAAAAGCGACCAGACATCACAGCAAATCTATCCAACTTTACCCCAATCTGGACTGCCAAATCTGGGGTCCCTGGACTACCCCGATGCCCCTCCACCCACCCCTCTGCTCCCCGAAATGGTGAAAAATCGACAGAGTTTTACCAGAAAACTTAAAGGAGGATTGGCCAAAGAGTTCACGCCATCTCCTCCGCCGCCGACGCCAAAAGACGAGCAGGATCGCTCAGAGTTTGACCAATCCAAAGTGGAGATGATGCAACAGCTGATGGATTCACTGACCACTGAAGACTCCTGTAAAACACAGCGCCAGGCAGAAAGAGGAGGTGATGGCGTTTGCAGAGACAGTCTCTTTGGATGTCATGAAGCTGGCTCACGAAGAAGTTAAAGACAGACTGAGTTTGGAGGTGCTAGCGACGCAAATGGCAAAAACTATTATTAAACTGTTCTCTGGATGACGCGAAACAGGTCTAGTCTATTGGATAGGCCAGTCGCTTTGGAACTTTTTACAGCAAAGAAAGTATTTGCACCTTCAGATCTAAACCAGGTCTATAACAGGGCTATTCCAGGTTTAATCTAGGATTAAACCAGGTCTAAAAGTGGACTACACCATTTCCACTGTAGTTCTAAACAAGAAATTTGCCAAAAAGTGGATAAAATCTACTCTAAAGTTAGGAAAACCCACAGATTGAAGAGCTGCCTAAGTAACACCTGAAGGAGCTCGCATTCCACAGTTTGAGAAACACTGAAATAGGCCAATGTTTTTCACTGTGTAAGTTTTCTGGTGGGGAGTCTGTCACGTGTCTGATGGAGATGATGCTTTGTCTAAAATGTTCCACAATATGGCATTTGCGCCCTCTGTCTCCATGGAGGCAATTAGTGATAAACCCCAGGCCAGTTAACAGGTCAGATCTGTGGAGAGGTGACCACACTCACTGTAAGAATGTATGTCTTTCAAGGCATTTTTGAGCAGTTAAACCCCTGTAGCTGATATAAACGCAGCAGACTTGAGGCACTATTTTTAGGACTTGAGACTTGACTTGATAAAATGGACTAAGACTTGGGACTTGACTTGAACTTGAAGGTCAGTAAATTGGGACTTGACTTGAGAAGACTTGATGCTTTTACTAAAAATATATGTTTTTATAAAATACTTTTCTCTCTACAGTTGATACATGTGGTGTTGAATTTTACAGGAACAAACTGGAACATGCCCCTCCCACTTCTGTTTTGTACTGAAGTACTACGATACTCAAATATACTACAGTAATATACAGTACAATGCAGTACGATACAATAATATACAGTAAAACAGAGGGAACTACGTGGAGCGTGATCCTTCCATTTCAGTGCAGACTACACGCTTCATACATAACTGTTATTAAGCACCTTTAAATCTGAATTCTTTCATTTCCGATCGTAGTGATTCACACTAAAATCTTGTCAAGGCATTTAAAAAGGAAAAATTTACATTTCTGCTATTATTATATAAATTCTCATATATTAATATACCATGACTTTTTAAGTACAATTTATCTTAAAATTCACATAAACTGCAAAAATCTAACCTACAATTTGTACTTTGGTTTAGATATGAAATGACTTGAATCTCAAAGCAGACGACCTGGACTTGACTTGGACTTATGAGTCAGTGACTCGAGACTCAGCTTGGACTTGCCTGTATTTGACTTGGGACTTGACTTGGACTTGAGGTCAAACAACTGAGACTTACTTGAGACTTGCAAAACAATGACTTGGTCCCACCTCTGAAACGCAATAATGAATCAGATTTTAATGTCATACTGTGGAACTTTCCAGGCAACGCAATCACATCTCCATGGAGACAACCAGGGAGTGCACCCTTATTAACTGTGATGTATATTTTTTATTTTCTCTGGTCATTTTGAAAAACTGACAGTTTGACACTGTACACAGAATTGCACAAAATGTTATAAAAAGCTTTAGTAAAAGTATTGTGTTAACTTCTGATTTACTCCTTGTATTCAGTAAATGTTTATTTTTATATGATAAAATCTAAAATCTGTGCCTAAAAAACTGAATTAAATTTTCAGCTGCAGTTCCCCTGATTGTTCTGTAGAGGGCAGAATGACACTTGTCAGAAACATACAGCTTTTACTCTTAGTTATAAAAACATTGGACATGATTATTGGTAGGTGTTTTGGTTCTCAAGACAATTATCGAATCACAACCAAAGTGTAGCTGTTCAATTGTTTATTTAAAGCCACAGTATGAAACTTTTAAAAACAAAATTATACAACAATAAAAGCATATTTTCTTAGTTTTAGTTTTGATTGCTGAACTGAAAAACACACATCCCTGAAAGCGGCTTGCATTTCCACAAACCTGACCACTACAGACCTTCGCATGGAACGTACCTGAACGACTGAAAAATATAAGGCCACTTGTTATAGTAACAGAAAAGAAAGTATAACAATTTTTTTTGTTATTATTGTGGTATCAGAACTGGTATTGAGTATCGTACCATTTAGTAACCTGACGACACTACAAAAACTCTTCATCATCACTGTCCTGTGTCTTTAGCCTTTTTGTTTTGGTGGCTTTCTTTTCTCCGTCTGGGTTCATTTTTGGTCTCCCAGTTGGACGACCAGTGGATGGGATTCTCCGTTTGGGCTTCACCGCAGTCTGTCCCTCCTCCCTCTTCATTTCTATGCTCTCTCCCTCTTTCTCCTCCACCTTCTTCTTCTCCTCCCTTTCATCCTTCTCCTCCGGGTGATACTTTTGCACATGGCTCTTCAAACTCACATTATGACTGAAAGCTTTGTGACAGTGTTTACAGCAGTAGGGCCTCTCTCCGGTGTGAAGACGCATGTGAGATTTGAGATGACTTTCCTGTTTGAAACTCCATTCGCACAGGGAGCATTTGAATCTCCTCTCTCCCGTATGAACGACAACATGTCTCAGAAACTTCTGCTGTTCTCTAAACCCGATCCCGCATAATTTACACCTATACTTATCGCCGTGTTGCTTTTTGTGAGCATCTCTTTTCTTGTGTGTTGGAAATGTCAACGCGCAATCTGGGCATTTGAATGGATCCTTCTGTTTCAGGTGGATTAACTCATGTGCTACTTTGTCCACTTTAGTCCTGAAACTGACGTAGCAGTATTTGCAGTGGTACTGGTGGGTTTCCAAGTGAATGTTGCTGTGAATTTTGAGCGCCGGTTCTGAGATGAATCTTCGGCCACAGATGTTACACACGTAGGGTTTGGTTTTGTGATCACATGTGTGGCTCTTCTTGTAAAGCTCTCCACACTCGGTGCAAAGCTGCTTCTGTGATGCACCTGAAAAAACAATATTACAGATTACCATGTTAAAAATGAGGGGTGGGGGTGGCTGAAAATGAGGGGCTTGCAGGGCCGTAACGATATCCACGCCTCACAATACAATATTGTCACGGTATGAACCTCGTGGTACGATATTTATTGCTATATCGTGGGAAAGCTCACGATATGGTGGGGAGGCTCACGATTAGGGATGTAACAATATCCAAATCTCTCTGTATGATATTTATTGCGATATTTTGTGAAGGTTAACAAAACAGTTAATATGCAATTTTTACCTCTTAAAATGCCTTGACTTAATCCAAAGAACTAAGACTTAAAAGTGCTTAGAACTGTTATTTCTTCATGTAGTCTGCACTAAAATGGAGCAAAGGATCATGGTCTATGTAGTTCTCTTTTTCTTTTTTTAGTTATTGCTGCACCATAACTCGTAATTTAAGCAAAGAGACTTGTAATTCAGTATATTGTGATGGTTGACAATACGATATCACGATATTTTGGTTATTCTTACATCCCTAATGACTTGTTTTTAAAGGTCCAATATTAAGTAAAATTGACTCTCGTGAGCTTTAAGTCATGTTATAATGTTGTTACCTCCTCAAAAACATACCTGGAGTTGTGTTTTGTTTCATTAACACTTGTTTGAGTAATTATTTATTATTTTTTATTATTATGTGTACATCTCCAAAGCTCAAATTACTCTGTTCCACCTTGTGATGTCATGAAGTGGTAATTTTTTAAAGATATCTTTTACCTTTAGTTCATTGGTGATTGGTAATTCCACGGCTGAAATTATCCAAATGATTCTAGTGAAGGTGTATGGAGTTTAAAAACACAGTGGAGTCTATCCTACCTCCCATATTACCACATGACATCACAAGGTGGAACAGAGTGTTTTCAATTTGAGAGAAGAACTCAGCCTAAATATGCAAAGTCTGTGTGTTAATTAAGCAAGTGTGAATGAAACAAAACACAACTCCAGATATGTTTGTGATTAGGAAACAACATTATAACATACATTAAGGGTCAAAAGTTTTAGAACATCACACTTTTTCCAGTTTTTTACAGTTTACTTTTGTATTTTTGATTCATGAAAATGTCCACCTTTGGCAGATATAACAGGTGAACACGCTTGTGGCTTGTTCTTTTTACAATAAAAATCAAATATTCTTCAGAAAGTTCTTCCGAAGTCAGTTGCAGAAGTTCCCATAAATGTGTGGCACTTGTAGTTTGCTTTTCTTTCACTCTTCTGTCCAGTTCATCCCAAAGCTCAATGGGGTTTAAGTTTGGAGACTGTGCTTTTATCTTTTTTATTAACCTTTGGCTGTTCAGTATTTAACTTTGTACTATTCCAAGCTCTTCATTGGACTTGCACTACTTTGAATTGCTATAAATAACTGGAAAAATATGTGTATTCTAAAACTTTTGACCGGTAGTATAGATCAGAATATAATCAGGATTCATAAATTTGTTTACTCCAGAGTTCCTCACCTGTCTTGTCTCCTCTCTTTTCCTCTCTTTGAATTGTGCTCCTCCAGTCCACGGCCGATCCCTCACTCTCCTCTTCCTCCTCCTCCTCCTCCTCCTCTTCTTCTTGTTCAGTCTCTCCATCACTCTGGTCCACTCCCTCTGCTCCGCTCATCGACTCCTCTGACTGCTCCAGCTGTGAGGATAAACTGTATTGATCCGTTGCTGTGACAATACGCTGTGGGTGTTCTATATGCGTCTCTATGGTGGAATGTTAATCAGTTACCATGGTGACACAATGCATACAGTAGCAAACACAGGCAGAAAAGTTTTAAGATTGTCTGAAAAGTCATGAAAAAAAAATACAAAATGGATTTAAGCAACACATTTTCAGGAGCCTGTGATCAATACGAGCATTCATGGTCCTGTTCAGGTGTTTGATTTTCAATAAAAAAGTGACTAATCAGCTTATTTGTTGTAGTTCCAACCAAGTCAGCTTTTTCTGGACAGATTGTGTTCAAAGAAAGCTCAGATTAAGCCTAATTTGTGTAACAGAGCTTCTAACAGAGTAGTGCTTTCAGTTAACTTCACACCCACAGAAATTTTTTCTGACGTCAGCTGCAAAGTATTGGTAATGAAAACCTGAATGTACATTTGTTTTTATTCTGGTTTTACCTCCACTGTGACTTCGATAGTTTGGGCCTGATGCGTTTCGTCCAAAGTATTTCTGTTTGAAGGTAAAACAAAACCACACGATGGGCACCTGATCAACACATGAAAAGGGAGTTTACATTAAAATACAGTAATACCACGGGGTCAAAAAGATCCACATTTAACAGCATTAAGCCTCACTGTAACACATGTGCAGACGGAGCAGAGGAAGGGGTGGGCTCAGGCTCAGGTACAGATGGGACAGGCGCCTTCACGACTCTGCAAAATGAAACACAACGATATGCGGTTCTGTCAAATCAATACATCCAAGTATTATAACTATTATACAGTAGATTGATCTGAATGGACAGTTTTGTTTAGCCTGATTCATCAGCCGGTTTCACTTTGTTTAAACCATCGCAGCATTAGGATTCATTTGCTCGACAGTAGGTAGGTATTTTATTTTTATATAACCAATCACTGCTAACTGGTATATCAAGCTTTTTCCAAATCCCGTAGGAAGAAGGGCAATAACGTCTTTCCCCTTGATAAAATTCACCAAACATTCTCTTTGTTTTGGCTTTAAATCCTCGATCTCGGGAATCGTTGCCAACACAGAATGTATGGCTCTTCGCTGACTGGCTGGTGCCTGAACTCGCACTTCCAGGCTTCTTGCAAACCGTTTAGTGTATTCCGATTCCTGACCTGACTGGAGGCACTAGGTGGCACCAGCCTGGCTAAGTTTTGTTTCCATTCAGACCAAAAAAATCATCAAACAACAATCTTAAATATTGTATCTCAAGGTTTTTCAAGGTGTATCCATCTTTTTTCATCTGTAACTCGATTATTCAATTAAATATCTATCATTATAACTGATTAATATGTTACAAAAATATATTATAACAATTTAAATTTTTGGTCAGTTGTGCAAACCTTGTCTGGTCACACCATAAAATAGACTATTTATAATTAATGTTAAGGACTATGCCAGATATGAACCAGGACTAGACCAGGACAAAACAGGACTAAAGCAGGTACAAAGCAGGTCTAAAGCAGGACAACAGAACTAGGCCAGGACTCACTTGTCAGCTTCAGATGGTGTTCCAGCGCTGGATGTGGGTTGCTGTGGGTTCTGAGTAGAGGTGAAGTTCTCATAACTGTAACCACCATAAAAACAAAGCGCCCCCGTGTGGCCTTTTAGAGTCAAAACCAGGTCCATACAACCACATTTCATGAAGACAGGCAAGTCCAAGTTAAAGGTGTACTACGCCACTATTATTCTGGATATTGCTTTACCTAGAATGTTCCACACTATGCATTGTTTCACAGTATTAAACACATCTCTTTCCATGACAACCAGTGATGATAATATGGTGATATATCATTGACCGTGTTGAGGAATAATGGATTACATGTAACTGGGATTACGTAATCAGAGTACAATTTATGAGTAACTGTATTCAGTTACAGTTACTGTTTCAGTGAGTGGTAATTGGATTACAGTTACTTTGTTGAAATAAATGGATTACACAGCGGGATTTTCCTGTTTACACAGGACTACACCAGGACTACACCAGGACTAAACCCAGGCCTAAACCCAGGCCTAAACCAGGCCTAAACCAGGCCTAAACCAAGACTAAACCCAGGACTAAACCCAGGACTAAACCCAGGACTACACCAGGTCTAAACCAGGACTGAACCAGGTCTAAAAGCAGGACTAAACCTGGTCTAGACAATATGACACCTAACAGTAGGGTGGACATAATTTAAGGCAGCAGTGATTTCATATAGAAATCAATTTCTCTATCAATAATATTTTTAAAATGCTTAAGTAAAGACAGGGCTTTTTATTTTCTTTTAGCAGACAAAACAAATATCTCATGTTAAGATTTCCTGGTCTTTACTTCTCTACAGTAAACAAAAGTCTGTTCATGGAGACTTGGGCTCAACAGACAATTTGAAGAGAACAAACAAGAATTTTGAGTATGTTGTTGTTACATTCATGTTGTTTTCAAAGGCATAACAATATCAAGTAATCCAAAGTATTCAGATTACGTTACTCACTTTAAGTAATTTAATGGTTTACGTTACAAACTACATTTTGGGGTATGTAATCTGTAATCTGTAGGGGAATACATTTTAAAAGTCACCTTCCCAACACTGATCACTGAATAGATCATACTGTGGAAGAGATCGGGTAATGCAATAACATGGAGACAAACAGGTGGAGGAATCTTCATCAGAAAAGTTACACAGCACGTTTTTAGAGGTTGAATAGTGGATTTTCCAAGGAAAGAAAAATACAGCGACTGTTGACCTAAGTAGAAACACCTCCTCCTACCTCGTTACGTTAAAATCATGCTTGTTTACACCGGTGCACTTCAGAATTGCTGTTGAACTGACCTGTCCAGAAGTAATTTAGCGACCAACGCGTCAGTCTTTAGACCGTTCCTCTGCTTCAGCGCGCGCCATCGCTGGAAGCAATCTCCAAGAATCACCTTAGTTTTGCTTCGCTCCTTCTCTCCTTTTCTTCTTCTTTCAGCAACCTCAAAAACGGACTTTCTTTTGCGGCTAAGTGGTACTGGATTCAGGTTTGACATTATAACAAACTTTGTACTGGCTGTGAGGAAGCTACAGTTTGAAAAAGCCGCTAAGAAACTCTGTGTTGGTTGAGTAAACAGAGTCTTTGGCGCCGGAAACGTAAGGATTTTGATTGACAACCTAACAGCCAATAGAAAACGAGGACGGATTTTCAGTCTATTTTGTTTGTTGTTATCATAATTACTTTTAAAATGTATTCCCCTACAGATTACAGATTACATATCCCAAAATGTAGTTTGTAACGTAATCCATAACATTACCTAAAGTGAGTAATGTAATCTGAATACTTTGGATTACTTGATTTGCTGTAGAGAAGCAAAGATGAGGAATTGTTAAAATAAGATGTTTTGTCTGATAAAAGAAAATAAAAAAGCCCAGACTTAACCTTATTAAAAATATTATTGATAGAAGAGGAGGAAACACGGTCCATGCAGCATGATTTAGTACTGTTAAATCCTGTTTTAGACCTGTTTTAGTCCTGGTTTGGTCCTGGTTTAGACCTGGTTTCGTCTTGGTTTAGACCTAGTTTAGACCCGATTTAGACCTGGTTTAGTCCTGGTTTAGACTTGGTTTAGTCTTGGTTTAGACCTAGTTTAGACCCGGTTTAGACCTGGTTCAGACCTGGTTTAGTCCTGTCTTAGTCTCAGTTTAGTTCTGATTTAGGCCTGGTTTAGACCTGGTTTAGTCCTGGTTTAGTCTCAGTTTAGACCTGGTTAAACCTGGTTTAGACCTGGTTTAGTCTTGGTTTAGTCTTGGTTTAGACCTAGTTTAGACCCTGTTTCGACCTGGTTTAGTCCTGTCTTAGTCTCAGTTTAGTCCTGGTTTAGATCTGGTTTAGTCCTGGTTTAGTGTTTGGCAATGAGTGGAATTACCGTTAAAAAAATTTTTAAATAAAGGGGGATAAAGCCTGAAATGTGAAAACATGAAAATACCGCTGTATTTATTTCAACAAAGTAACTGTAATCCAATTACCACTCACTGAAACAGTAACTGTAACTGAATACAGTTACTCATCATTTTTACTCTGATTACATAACTCCAGTACATGTAATCTGTTACTCCCCAACACTGGCTGTTGCACCTCTGTAATGATATTTTGAACTTTCAGTGACAATTAAAAAAAAAAAAAAAAAAACTCCAACAAGATGAATACAAAAGTTGTGAACAGCACCAATATAGAGTGGGGTGACCAAGCGTATTTAGTCTTAGTTTTGAATCTTGTGTCCACTGTCCCTGCAGATGTATCCAAAACCAGTGATTTGTCCCAAGAAATGTCCCAGGTGTCCCTATTTTTGACCAATCTGGTCCCTGCCATCAGTAAAGAGAGGCATGAATTGTCATTTGTTTAGGTAAAATACAGAAAAGCTGTTTAAAAATGACCAAAACACAAAGAAAACGTGACAATACTGACTCTCATTAGTGCTGAGTGTGTAACAATTTTCCTTAATTACGCACTAGTTTCACAATTTTATTATTACCAACCACCACAAACCAGGAATGTCCCCGTTTTTTATTTTGAAAATCTGGTCACCCTGTGTAAAACCACAGACTCCGTGTCAAGTGAGCGGTGACAACAGATGACAACAATGAAATAAACGTAGGAGACATTATTTTACCACCAACACTTTTGTATTTATCAGTTGAAACAGCTCATAAATAGCTCATAACTGTCCTAAATCATCGTGTTAGACATACATCAAGACTAGGGCAGGCCTGTCACAAGGATTACAATACATTTACTTGAGTAGCTATTTAAAGATATTGTACTTTCTTCCCACTGTGAGTAAGTCCACAAGTGACTAAAGCTTTACGTTGACAATATTAAATGATTTGAACATTTGTGTTTCTTGCAGCAGTCCTTCAGATTGATTTAATTTGTCTCATTTTGGTGTCTATCCTTTGAAAATATCAGATTAAGTTAAGTTACTCTTACTTCAGTGGTATCTTTCCTCAAATACTTTTTAATCTTGAGTAATTTATTGGGCTTCTACTATGTTCTTCTTTTTTGAGTGTTATTATTTTGAAGTAATGCTATATTTTTTGTGCTTATATGTTGTGCTTATAAGCTTTTTCTTTGCCCTTATTACTTATTTTTGGAGTACAATAACATTTGTACTGAGCTGTAGTAGAGGGTCATCTATTCATGGCTGGGGTTACATGCACGTTCAAAATCTGACAGAATTTTGGAGTTATAAGATTATTTAAATGACATAAAAAGCCAGATCAACTCATTTCTTTGTGATCATGGTCTCTCTGAATACTCATAACAGATTTTACTGTCTACATGCCATTTGAGTAGGTTCCAGAAATCAGAGTAGAATCAGATTTTGGTGTAGTTGTGTGTAGAGGCATAAAGTTGTTCAAATATTAGAATTTAATGTGGTATTTTCTGTAGAAATATATTGGTATTGACCTAACCTTTCCCTTACCTTTGTGTCTGGAGGAAGGAAGAAGAGATGCTTGAAGACATTATAACTTACTTTGGTTGTAGGTCATCCACAGTTTTAGGAGCATTTGCTGAAACATCTGCTGGATAGAGAGAGTCTGGTAAGTCCACAACTCAACTACAAACATGATTTATAAAGCCAGATCTGTGTGTGAAAATTAAACATATTACATAAAAAAAGAAAGAAGTAATTATAACGAGTAAGTCACAGTTTAGCCCCATTCATACTGTTCTGTTTTGTAATATTTATGATTAAAAACCTATCATAGTTCATTGATATAATATAACAAATAGACTCACTTAGAAATTAAAAGTCTTTTCTGTAAAATTAAAACAGACATTAACCATTTTTGAATACTTTCTTTATTGGCGCAACTGTGCAACAAAAACAACAACATTTATATATACACATGAACAGACAATTCACATATCCATTGTTTTCAGTCATTGCTTTCACAAACTATGACCTAATGCTCATTCTGACAACAGTTAAATATTGTATGTGCAAAGGAATAAGGTATTCTCTTTTAAGGCCATAGTGATAATGTCATATTAAATAGTATATTACACATGCTTCTACTACGATAAATATAAAACAAAAGTTATAATTACACCATTTTGCTGGCAATGCTCAGTTGCGTCTGTCTTAAGGTCAGAATGTATTGTGTCTTTATAGTTGTACAGTCATGTTGTGTACAGTATATCTGCACTGCTAATCCTGGAGCTTACATCTCTACAAACATGTTGTGAAGCTGAAACAGGGGGCCTTCAGAGCACTATTACAATACTATCTGCATGCTTCCCACTAATGAAACTACTGCACTTTGCATCAGGTAAGTGATGTCGGCTTAGGGTAATGAAGGCACTAAAGATAAGCACTCATTTTGGATACAGTGAAATTATTTATTGCATTAATGGTCCACAAGATATGACAGAAGGTCCATTTTTAATTGTAATGAGTTAATAATAATGACATAGCATCTTTCCCTAATACTTATAACTCTTCTTAGGAGCAAAACAAGACAAAAAACAAACAAAATAAATATCCCTTGAAGGTTTTTGGAGTATGTGAGTGCCTTAAATGAAGAACCACTTTTGATTTCTGAAAAAAAGCAGTGGATGTTTGACAATCGTCCGATGAGGTTCATTTGGTCTTCCGAGAATTTTTGGCGCTGCAGATGACGCTGTCGTCCTGCCTCCACTGGTAGGAAGACAGTGCCAAAACCTTATAAAATCAGCTGACCAGACACGTCACAGCAACATCACGTGACCACCACCGCTAGTGAGCAGTCGAAACTGTCAGGTATGAAAACAAACTCTTGGTCTGAAAAAAGAACCTAATAACATGGATGTTTAACAAAATGGTAAATCCGCAGAAGCACTATATAGCATGTTGTGCAAGACTCATTGGTGTTTTGCAGACACTAAAGTTTTCTGACTGGTTGGCCAGTGGTATACCTTCACATGGAACACTTAGTCCAGCGGAAAATAAGATGAGGTTTGGTTTAGTTCAATTGTGTCAACATCATCATCTACTAACAAACCTTAAAAACTATTCTGGACACCGTCAGTACAACCAGAGGTCTCAATATCAGACCTTTCAAATAAATTGCAAACAGAAAGTGAGGACTGTGAACACAATATTTTCATGTCATCTGGGTTCTTCTTATTCTCTTATTTCTCTAATTTAGTCATGTACATTTATCTCCATGTTACACATTTCCCCCTCACTTGGTCAATTTTCAATGCCCCAATGAACTAAGTATTTGTAATAACCTCTGTCTATTAATAATATGAGAATGCATTTTAAAATACAGACAGTGAAATGATTCTTACGTGAGAACCATTACAAAAAAACAAGAGTACAAAAACAGGGAGCTGATGGTATCCCTATAACTAAGGTTATGCTCATGAAAAAGGGTACTCTGTTAGAAAATATTTAAAAGCCTTTATTTTGAGGAGGCAAGTTTGGTCATCTTCCTCTTCATCAGTGCTTGGTAAGAAACAGTGCATCTCCTGTTGTATTTCTTGCCCCAAGTGTTTACACAAGAGCATTTAAATGTTTGTCAAGTTGTGTGCTTTTTTGTCACACATTTGTAGGCTTGAAATTAGTGCACTTTGAGAGCATGTCCAGCGGAGGGTGCACTGGGCTGTCTCACTGCTTCCACGTTGCTCTGAAGGCATCTGCAGAGTCAGTAATAAACATGAGCTACATACAGAATATACCTCCAATACATGAACAACTGAAGGTCATGTCAGGTTAAACCATGCAGACATATTATGTAACTTAAATAGAGCTTTAATGTAATTATATACAAGTTAAACAGCGATAATAATGGGATATACAGTATGTCCATCCAACACACATGTAAATGAGTCTTACCTGCTGAGGTGCCAGCGTTGACCCAGAGGTGAAGGGCCCAGGGCTGTCTTCTCTCTGGAGCTGGAACATCACGAACACAAGGGTTAGTTTGTGTCTGTAATTTTATGTCTTTAGTTCCAATTAAGTCACCTCTGTTAAAATAAAGCTCAGATAAAGTCTAATTTGAGCTTCAGACAGAGTAGTGCTTCAGTTAGCTTCACAATCTCAGGGAACATTGATGACATCAGCGGCAAATTATCAAAACAATGCCACTGACCACAAAACAAAAGAGAATGTAAATGGAAGGAAAGATTTTTTGCCTGTATTGTCTCCTTTTATTACTCATAGTAGAACCGAATGGAAAAAAGATGTGGACTACACCAAGGACTACCCTCCGGGGGGCGCTGCGTCATCAAACAGGAATGCTTTATTTAAGCAGAACTCCCAAAGTAGCCTCCTCTGCTCTGGTTGTGAAAAATGACAACGTGTGAATTCAAATGGGACTTCCACTGCGTCGAGGGTAGGGCTGGAGGTCAGAGGTCACACTAACATCTGGAGAGGGTCCGTGGAGCTGCAGGTGTTGGATGTGGCTGAGAGGAGGAAACCACTAGAGAGGAGTTTGGACCTAAGCAGAGGTGAAGAAAGGAGAGATGAATGAATGTACTAGTAAACATATTGAAGTTATTTACATTATAATGCCTTTTATTAGCATGTTGTAAGCACCATCTCCTCCAGTTTAAGGACAGGCCCCCAGACACTAAAGAATTCACATATATATGTTTCAGAGACTTTCCTCTGCTATAGTTGGAGTATATTTGTTAACAAGGAAGTGTGATTTTATCAGTGAATACATGTTAATTTTAAGTCTTAAAGAGATATTATTACTTTGCCCGCAGTTTGTTCCATAGTATTAAAATTCCTATATTACAAAAAAGTTACTGCTGTGAGCTTTAATCCATGTTAGAACATTGTTACCTCCTCAAAAACATGCCTGAAGTTGTGTTTTGTTTCATTCACACATGTTTGATTGATTTTTTATGATTCTTTATTATTAGTCTGTCTACATCTCCAAAGCTCAAAATGCTCTGTTCCACCTTGTGATGTCATGTAGTGGTAGTTAACAGCTACATTTTCCCTTTAGTTCGGCAGATGGCCAAATCCAGGCCTGAAATCATGAGGATATGGATGATTCCAGAGATGGAGATGGTGTATGGAGTTTAAAAACACAGTGGAGCACTTCCTGTATGACATGACATCACAAGGTGGAATAGAGTGTTTTCCATTTGAGAGAAGAGCTGTGTTTTTAACATGACATCATAAGTCCACCAGTGTTGGGAATAATGTGTTATAAAAGTAACAAATTAGTGTAATCCATTGCTTTTTGCAGTAACGCAGTAATGTAAGGTATTACAGGGGGCAAAAATATAATATGTTACTCAGTACAAATGTCAGTAACGCGCGTTACAAAGCTTTTTAACCTGGATTGAAGTGGTGGGTTTTTTGTTTTTCTTCATACAAATTTGCTAAAATGACCGTGATATCAGCAGCGGTGAAACGCCGGAGATGCGCCCGTGTAGACCATCGGGTGACCGCGAGCGAAAGGATCGACGCAGAACTCCACGCTCCATGGGGCTAAACGCAGCTGACGTCTGATCGCGCTTTGCAGACCCCCTGTTCCACGGGCTCGGGGTTCTCTCAGGGGCGGTCCTGAATTCCAAGTTCTAGTCCAAGATTAGTCCTGGTTTGGTTCTGGTTTAGTCCTGGTTTAGTCCTGGTTCAGTCCTGGTTTAGTCCTGGTTCAGTTATTTTGGTGAGAGTAACTTCATAATGCTTCAATAGTCGTGTAATGCCTTACATTTTATATTGCAGTAATTTTGTAATGTAACGAATTACTTTGAAATGACAGTAACAAGTCATGCCCAACAGTGAACTACATACACCTTTACTAGAATCATTTGGATAATTTCAACTCTGGAATTGCCTCTCTCTTGAATTGCCAATCTCTACTGAACTAAAGATAATATGTAGCTGTTAAGTGCAAAACTACCACTTCATGACATCAGAAGGTGGAACAGAGATATAGACAAACAAGATTACTTAAACATGTGTGAATGAAACAAAACACAACTCCAGGTATGTTTCTGATGAGGTAACAACATTAAAGGAGTACATTTTGAGTAATATGGGACCTTTAATTTTATAATGGACCTACATCTGATCTGGAAAACCACAGTCAGGGATCTGTGAGATTTCAATTGGAAGAAACGCAGAGACATTTTGATGGTTTCTACTTTCCAAAGTTAAACTGAGGCAAAAGTATCTGAATTACAATCTGTGGCTTTGAGAATATATTTTACAGGTCTGTGGGAGTTACATGAAATAAAGCAGTTTGATGATGTTGTAAATTGAAAAGGCAGTTTTAGTGGATTAAAATACAGACCAATGACACTTTTATGATGTTTAAATTAGGCCCATAAGACAATAAAGAGCAAGACCTTGATAAAAGACAGAAACTAGGGCTGCAGGACACAATTAGCACATTTTTGAAGTACTATAATTTCCTCCACAAACAAGTAAATCTTCTGTCTTATTCTACATGTATCATATGTAGAGCATGTTAATACAAACATTGCCAAAAACTGACAAGGCTCACTGTAGCAGTTACAGAGAGACAGAAGACAGTATTTCAATATAATGTGAATAGAAGCCAGAGTCGATGGAGCCAGAAGCGTGCCCATGATCAATTCCTCTTTGGAAAGTGACGGCTAGCAGATTAGCTATGTAGTCCAGACATGTCAGGCTCAGGCCCGGTGGCCAAATCTGGTCCGCGATATAATTATATGTGGCCCACGAGATCGCTGGCCCGCGGGCTGCCTCGTCAGTATAGCACATGCACCGTATCTAAGAAGAGATGCCAAGTATCTGCCTTGGACCCATGTGCATTAGAGTAAATCACAGTCTAGCAAACTGAGCTTGGAGGAATATTTTCTTTATGATTTTTGACTATTCATAGTTGAAAGATTGGATTTTCACTGAAGCAAGTAGTTATTTTTGACTGGTTATTGGCTTGTGAAAAAAAAAAAAAAACATTCAAAAGGACTTCAAAAGCTACAAATACAGGCTATAGAGTCATTATTTATTTAAAATGCTGCTGTTGTTTTATATTATGCTTGTTCTGGATTCAATATTTAAGTAAAACTATTATTAAACATGTATTGTAATAAGAAAAGGTTTAACATTACATATCTTGAAAGAAGACAAAACATGCAGATGTTGTTGAAATTTTTCAATAAATATTTAGTTCGGCCCACAACTTAGTCCCAGTTTTTAATTTTGTCCCTTCTGTGAATTTCAGTTTGACACCCCTGATCTATCTGATCTGTGGAGACTAGTATTTCCTAGTGGCATAGTGTGTGTCTTCTTCAATGATGTAACATTATGAAGTAAAAGTAGTAAAGTACTCAACCTAAGTGTACATTTTTGATATCTGTATTAAAAAATAAAAGTATTCTTTATTATTGTTTGAGACCTGCTGAAATGGCTTACTTTTAAGTACATTTTTAAACAGGTATTAGTTCAGTATTGTTGTAGTCCTGGTTGGTTTACTGTGGTTTATTCTTGATTTAACCCTGCTTTAGTCCTGGATTTCTCTGGGTTAGTCCTGGTCAAATCGTAATTTAGTCAAGGTTTACAATTCAAAAATTCAGCATAATTCTTTATCAAAATCAGTAGGGCTGTGTATCATGAAGAAGCTGCCGATACGATACATACCTCAATATATGGGCCACGATACATATCTCCATACTGTGAGCTTTCGATTTGATACTGTATATTTCAAACCGATACGATACGATTCAGTAAAAAATAATGGCTAAATGATGGCTGTGATACTAAAGGTCTTTGTTAAACTACTTCTTGTGCAAAGTTCATATTAAACACGCCCATTGTAATCATCAAAACAGTGAAAATATCAAATGTGTCGTATAAACAAGTTTCTTTCCTCTGAAGAAACAATAAAACTGTAGCTCTGTAACAAAATAATTTAGTAAAATATATCAAAAAACACTCTTGGCGATATATCAATACAGCAACCTACAATATCGATATTTTGATATTTTTGCACACCCCTAAAAATCACTATATTTCAAGTTTTATACTGTAGATCTCAAAATCTGCATGAGATACTTTTACTTTTATGCACATTTTTAAACTGGTATCTTTACTGTAATACTTTTCATTTTAATATTGAGTGTTTTTTTTTGCTCCAGTATCTGTACTTTTACTAAGAAAAATTGAATTCTTTCTCCACTACTGTTCTTCTTCCAGTCTGTGCTTTGTAGTTTTGATCATTGTGCGTTCAGACCCGTTAACTTTTGTTCAAGGATAGAGAAGTGTCATTTATCGTCTCAGAAATCGGTTTAATGGACAGAGACGGTGTGATGGGCAGAGTGTGAAATTTTGTAACTGGAGATGTGTGAAGTTTCTGTCAAATCACATGAAAGCTCGCTTTTATTTTTTATTTCTTTGGAGTCTTCAGGGACTGGTAAAAGAAAGGGTTCAGGTGGTTATCAAAGGTTTTGGTTCAGTCAGAGGTGACTTTTACTGTATTTAAAACACATGGTGGTCCATATGGGCTCTCCTGGGCTGGGGATATCTGTAAGTGTCCTGTTATAGTCCTGGTTTAGATCTGGTTTAGTCCTGGTCTAGTCCTGGTTTTATCCTATAGTCTAGTCCTGGTTTAGTCCTGATTTGAACCTGGTTTAGTCCTGTTGCAATCCTGATTTAGTTCTGGTTTAGTCCTGGTTTATGTGGATCTAGTCCTGGTTTAGTCCTGGTTAAACCCTATTTAAGTCCTGGTTTAGTCCTGATTTGAACCTGGTTTAGTCCTGTTGCAGTCCTGATTTACTTCTGGTTTAGTCCTGGTTTATGTGGATCTAGTCCTGGTTTAGTCCTGGTTTAGTCCTGGTTAAACTCTATTTAAGCCCTGGTTTAGTCCTGTTGCAGTCCTGATTTAGTCCTAGTTTAGTTAGTCCTAGTCCAGTCCTGATGTAGTCCTGGTTTATGTGGATTTAGTCCTGATTTAGTCCTGGTTAAGACCTGGTTTAGTCCTGGTTTAGTCCCAGTTTAGTCCTGTTGTAGTCCTGGTTGGTTTATTGTAGTTTAGTCCTGGTTTAGTCCTGTTGTAGTCTTGATTTAGCCCTGGTTTTCTCTGGTTTAGTCCTGGTCTGGTCCTGTTATACTCCTGGTTTAGTCCTGATTTAGTCAAGGTTTAGTCCTGATTAAGACCTGGTTTAGGCCTGTTACAGTCCTGTTGTAATCCTGGTTGGTTTACCCTGGTTTGATTCTGGTTTAGTCCTGAATTAATCCTGGTTTAGTCCTGGTTAAACCCTGGTTAAGACCTGGTTTAGTCCTGGTTTAGTCCTAGTTTAGTCCTCTTGTAGTCCTGGCTGGTTTACTGTGGTTTAGTCCTGGTTTAGTACTGTTGTAGTCCTGGTTCAGTACTGGTTTAGCCAAGATTTTGTCCTGATTAAGACCTGGTTTAGGCCTGTTACAGTCCTGTTGTAGTCCTGGTTGGTTTACCCTGGTCTAGTCTTGGTTTGGTCCTGGTTTAGTCCTGGTTTAGATCTGGTTTAATCGTACTGTAGTGCTGATTTAGTCTCAGTATAGTCTTGTTATAGATCTAGCAGTCCTTGAAAAGACAAATATTTGAAGTGAAAAGTTTGAGTGCTCCTTTTGTTTTTGTTAATTTAAATTCAGTCTGAAATTCCAGAGTCGATTTGCCCAGAATTTTACGAGGTTCTGCGTGACAGTTTTATGAAAGTTGGACTGAACCGCCACTCTCTTCCTCCGCCTCGCTCCTCGGTTCACTGGACTCAAATAACTCCAAATAGTTTTTACTTGAGTAATATATTGTACTTCTGCTTCAGTAATATATTGTGTAAAAGTACTCTTACTTGAGTAAAAGTATACTCTTCCCACTGTGAGTAAATCTACAAGGAGCAAAAGCTTTATGTCGACAATATGAAATTATTTGAACATTTGTGTTTCTAACTCCGCTCCTTCAGACATGACTTATTTTTTTCAAATTTTTGCATCTAGCCTATGAAAACACCAGATTTTATGTATTATTTAATAGGGATGGGACAAGATCTCAAGCCACAAGACAAACTCACCACATGAGAAAAATTATCTTGTGAAATTTTTTCCCGTGTTTTTACATTTGGACTGGATTTTAAAAAAATTGAGTTAAGTACTTTTTGAGAAGCTGTAGTAAGAAAAAGCTACAATGCCAACAGAAATATTAACAAATATTAAATACAGTGAATCAAAAAAGGTGAAGCTATAATTGGGAACTAGATTATGTGTCAAAATTTCAAAATCTCATCTTGTCTCGTTCTCGTAGAGCCAATCTCGTTTCTCATCTCGACTTGTGGAAATTGAATCTTGTCCCATCGCTGTGATTTAACATTTTGTCTTTCCAATTTCCTTATCCCTAAATTATAAATCTAATGTTAAAGATGCATTTTCCTATGCAGAGGTTACTCCATGGAGATGTTCTTGCTTTGTCTGGAATGTTCCACCGTATGACAATCGGTTCGACCTATTTCCATGGAGACAGGCAGGTCACACCACCAGGTCAGGTCTGTTGAGAGGGGAGCCCACTTACAGTAAGAGTGCATGATTTCACTGGGTTCTTGAATGGTAAGCAAGATGAGTCAGTTAGATATGTTGATTGCCATACTGTGGCACATTTAGGCAAAGCAAGAACATGTCCACGGAAATAAGCACACTCACACTCATAGTGTTACATAGTGCAGTTTTAAAGCTGACCTATTTTATAACTTTGTAGAGTTTCCCTTCCCATTTCCCTTCTCGGAATTGTATTTAAAGTGATTCATGTGTGCTTGAGTAATCTTATTGTCTTAGGTTATGAGTATACAATGAACAGGAGACGCAAAAGTGGCGTCGCCTCTTCACTCTCTATTCCACATTTAGACAAGTGTTTTCGGGAAGAAATCTGCTTGCATACGGTGACGCAAAAGTGTGTGGAATTTGATTGTGTATGTATGTACTTAAAGCAACAAGGGCATCTTTGGACAAATGGAAGATTTCACTCCACATATTTTCATCAGGTACTCCTTCCACAAAGTTGTCCCACCATCGACTGGTTCTCCAGGTCTCCGCCTGGCTCGCCTGCGACGAACTGGTGCATCCAGAATTTGACAGAGGTGATTGCAGATCCTTCTCTGTTCACTAATAGTATCTGTGCATATTCTGTACATTTGTTGCGATGCCTCCTGTAAGTTTATTAGAGCTCCCAGAGCAGCTTGAAGGTCTGATGCATGGAAATGATCCGACATGTTTGTCTGTGTACTGTATGTATGTGACGTAAACATGCACATGATGTGAGCAGATTTGACCAGAGTTTTGAGTCTTGGGCAGTGTAGACAGAAACACTACAGCAGAGTGTATTAACCTTTTCCACTCTGGAGGGCGGCTTCAGAGTTTTTCTTTTTTAAGCCTCAAAAACTCCATCACCATTTAAACGAAAGGCACTTCGGACAAAATGGTGGCATGATGGCTGACTGGCTAGCACTCATGCCTCACAGCAAGAAGGTTCTGGGTTTGATCCCTGGGTCGCCTGGGCCTTTCTGTGTGGAGTTTTCATGTTTCTCCCCGTGTCTGGATGGGCTTCCTCTGGGCGCTCCGGTTTCCCCCATCAACCCAAAACACGCTACAGGTCTCCAAGAACAGTTGATAGTCAAGGTCAGTTAAACACTTACTTACTTAAAATATTTTGTCATTTTTATCTGCAAGCGTTCTTGTCTTCAAGTCTTCAAGTCTTCATATTCCATTTTCACCTCTACCGGTACACATCCACTGCTCTGTACTTACTTCATTCTCCTATTCTATTTTCTTGATCAGTGATACAGGTAGGATTGGGGATGTTTGCATAGTCTTTTTGGTACAAATGAAAAAAAAAAATCAGCTGTTCACTAGTGACGTGACACTATCAGAGGGGTCGGCTCTTTGTTGTGATGACGTTTGCATCATCCAACAACAACGTTTGCATCATCCACTCCCACTGGGCTCCACATTTTTCCAACACAGCAGTCAGTGGATTTTTTTCTTTTATTAAGTCATTTTAGATGAATATTGTGATTTAAAATTTCCAAATTATAACATAAAGATCCACGGGTGTCTTAGATTAAAACCATATAGCAGACACAAAAAACAATGGGTCTTTGTAAAGTAACTGTGCTCTAACTGAAGTTCATTTTTAGTATTTTTTCCAGTATACTTCATCCCGTGGCCTTATCTGCACCACACTGTCTAAACCTAATGCAGAGTGAATTATGCATCTGTTCCTTTCAAGACAGACCGTTTCAAACACCCATTTTGACTATTGGGTCAGTCGCGTGCAGACAGTCCATCTGAACTGCGCTGTTATGTTTTGGAAATCTCAAATTCAAATATTTAACAGTGGCTGAAGTGCGCTGGGCAAATATTTGGGTTTAAAATGGCCGACGCAAACACGAGGCAGCGGCGTTCTAAAGGTTTACACTGAATAAACAGAGACGAGCGCTGAAACTCTCGCCCTAAAAATCAACAAATCAAAATCTCTCACTCAGTTATTGTACTAACACTGGAAAACGTTGTATTGTACTTTGTGGTATTGCCTTTAAAGGGCCTGTATTACGCTACTTTCTGATCTTTGTTATAATGTTGTTTCCTCATCGCAAACAGACCCGGAGTTGTGTTTTGTTTCATTTACACATGTTTAACACACAAATCTTGCATATTTAGGCTGAGTTCTTCTCTCAAACAGAAAACACTCACTTCCACCTTATGATGTCATGTGGCAGTACAGGAAGTGCTCCGTACACCTTTAGAAGAATCATTTGGAGGATATCAGCTCTGGAATTTCCAGTCTCTACTGAACTAAAAATAGATGGTAGCTGTGGTGAAAAATGCTTCAGCTATGTTCTCACTTGTCCCGTTTTGGTCTTGGTGTAGACTTGGTTTGGTTTTGTTCTAGTCCTGGTTTAGTCCTGGTTTAGTCCTGGTTTGGTCCTGGTTTGGTCCTGGTTTAGTCCCATGTGTTGGTGTGTCGCTTTGGCAGGTCTCGGATTGGACTTGGTGTAGACTTGGTTTGGTCCCGGTTTGGTCCTGGTTTGGTTCTGTTCTAGTCCTGGTTTAGTCCTGGTTTAGTCCTGGTTTAGTCCTGGTTTGGTCCTGGTTTGGTCCTGGTTTGGTCCCATGTGTTGTTGGAAGTTTGTACATAGTGTCCACTTTGGCAGGTCTCGGATTGGACTTGATGTGGACTTGGTTTGGCCTAGTTTGGTTCTGGTTTGGTTCTGTTCTAGTCCTGGTTTGGTCCTGTTCTTGTCCTGGTTTAGTCCCATGTGTTGATGGAAGTTTTTACAGTTTTACTTTGGCAGGTCTTGGATTGGACTTGATGTAGACTTGGTTTGATCCTGGTTTGGTTCTGTTCTAGTCCTGGTTTAGCCCTGGTTTAGTCCTGGTTTAGTACTGTTCTTGTCCTGGTTTATTCCCATGTGTTGGTGGAAGTTTGTAAGTAGTTTTCGCTTTGGCAGGTCTCGGATTGGACTTGATGTAGACTTGGTTTGGTCCCGGTTTGGTCCTGGTTTGGTTCTGTTCTAGTCCTGGTTTAGTTTTGGTTTGGTCCTTGTTTGGTCCTAGTTTGGTCCTAGTTTAGTCCCATGTGTTGATGGAAGTTTCTGCGTAGTTTTTGCTTTGGCAGGTCTTGGATTGGACTTGATGTAGTCTTGGTTTGGTCCTAGGTTTGGTCCTGGTTTAGTCCTGGTTTAGTCCTTGTTTGGTTCTGTTCTAGACCTGGTTTAATCCTGGTTTGGTCCTGTTCTTGTCCTGGTTTATTCCCATGTGTTGGTGGAAGTTTGTAAGTAGTTTTTGCTTTGGCAGGTCTTGCATTGGACTTGATGTAGACTTGGTTTGGTCCCGGTTTGGTCCTGGGTTGGTTCTGTTCTAGTCCTGGTTTAGTCCTGGTTGGGTCCTGGTTTGGTCCTGTTCTTGTCCTGGTTTATTCCTATGTGTTGGTGGAAGTTTCAACATAGTTTTGGCTTTGGCAAGTCTCGAACGGGACTTGATGTAGACTTGGTTTGGTCCTGGTTTGGTTCTGTTCTAGTCCTGGTTTAGTCCTGGTTTGGTCCTGATTTGGGCCTGTTCTTGTCCTGGTTTAGTCCCATGTGTTGGTGGAAGTTTCAACGTAGTTTTCACTTTAGCAGGTCTCGGATTGGACTGTACAAATGTTTTGAAATATATAAGTATTTTAAACTTTGGAGATGTACAGACTAATAATAAAGGATTATTCAAACATGTGTGAATGAAACAAAACACAAGTCCAGGTCTGTTTTTGATGAGGTAAAAACATTCTAACATGGCTTAAATCTCACAAGAGTCAAATTTTGCATAATATAGGACCTTTAAAGATGCACCGTGTAACTTGTCTGCTGGAGGGTCAGTCACCTGCTTGTCTCCATTTACTGTTAATATAACTCTTGATTTTGGGGTTAAACAGGCATTTGGGTCCAGTGTTACTTATATAAACCCAGAAAAAGTGTTCAAATTGATTCTGTGAGAGTCAATTTGACGTTCCACTTTTTGCTGTGAGTGTGGAGTGTTTGTGTGTGTGAGTGCTTGTGGTGGTCGAAAGGGCAAATGGTGCAGATTGGTATCCTCACTTCTGTCAGTCTGTCCCAAGGCAGCTGTGGCTACAGTAAGAGTTCATCACCACAGACTGTAGTATGGAGAGAATGAATAATGCATGCAATTGGAAAGTGCTATGCAAGACAACATTATTATTTTGTAGCTCAGAAATACTTTGAAAAACAAACATTCTTGGTATGACTGAGGTTGCCTTTCCACAGATCTGACCTATAACGTGACTAGGAGGCATCATATACTTGTCTCCACTGAGATAGATAAGCTTAAAGGTCCCACATTATACAAATTTGACTCTTGTGAACTTTAAGCCATAGTAAGTAAGTCTTCATTTATATAGTGCTTTTCACAGACATTTTTGTCACAAAGATGCTTTACAGAGCATTATTCATTCACTCTGTACCTGGTGATGGTAACACATCATGGTAGCCACAGCTGCCCTAGGGCAGACTGACAGAAGCACGGCTACCGTGTCAATCACCGCCATTGGTCCCTCCGACCACCACCATCACTCATGCACGCACCACTTTCATACTAGGCAATGTGGGTGAAGTGTTTTGCCAAGGACACAACGACAGTTATTCCCACTGGCGCCTCACTGTGGCACCTGATTTTCCCAGTGTTCTCCCATCCAAGTACTAACCAGGCCCGGCCTTGCATAGCTTCTGAGATCTACACAGGATCAGGTGTTTACAAGCCGGTATGGCCACATACCGGCCATAACAGAAGCCATAATAGAATGCTGATATCTAATAAAAACATACCTGGAGTTGTGTTTTGTTTTTGTTTCATTCACACGTTTGAAGTAATGCTTTATTATTAGTTTGAAGTTAAAAACACAGTGGAGCAATTCCTGTATTACCACAAGACATCATAAGGTGGAGTGTTTTCAGTTTGAGAGAAAAATTCAGCCTAAATATGAACGGTTTGTGTGTTAAATATGTGTGTGGGAATGACACAAAACACAACTCCAGGTCTGTTTGTGATGCGGAAAGAGGATTTTAACCTAAATCAGAAAACAATGGGCTCTTTAGTGTCATGCCTCTCCGTGGAGACAAGCATGTGGCGACTCCTCCTACAAAAAGTTGCATAGGCCTCTCTTAAGTTTACCACGTGTATGTAAAAGTGTATAGGCGCTAGTGATTTAAATAAATAATTGACCCAGAGTCTCGTGACCTTTCTCTTTCTCCCTCGGTGCTATTGCTGCAGTTTGCTCCTGATAACGTGTCGTTTCCCCTCTCCTCGTGTTTATTGCTTCTTCGTGAGCTGTGATTGTTTTGACTCCTCCGCTCCTCTGCTCCTCTGCACTGTCCCGTGCGCCCGCCCGGAGCTCATAAACTCTGGAGGCGGCGCATGGTTGCTCCTGCGCGGGGTGATGAGGAGGTTAACCCGGCCCCCTGCGCTCCACTCCTCCCGCTGCCTCCTCTCTCTCCCCCGCTGCAGCTCCAGTCCTCACAGCGCCGCAGCCATGGACGGAGCCAAACTTCGTTAACTCTCCTCACACCCAAAACTTTTTTCCAGTGTCTTTTACGCACTGACGCTCCCAAATGCGACAACTTTACGTTCCATGGAGACGCTACTGTGATTGGGGACAGTGTTGACTCGGACGGAGGAGTTGGTCGGTTCGGTTTTCGTTTCGCCGTGGTTCGCTCATGCGTCGGGAATGCCATGGCGCACACTCCGAGCGCTCAACAGCAGCAGCACCAGGATTATTTCAGATCCGTGAGCAGCGAGTCCACCACCTACATGATGGTCCCTACGGGCGGGCCCCCTCCCAGGCCACGCCGGGAATCACCGTCCCGAATGTGGGTGGCGATGGTCGTGATCGTGGTGGTAGTCCTGCAGATCGCCTCCACCACGGGGCTCTTCGTCTACCTGAACATGTCCATATCCCAGGTGAGAAGACGCGGTTACGCACGCGAACTCCTGCTGGTTCTGCACGCTTCGGCTGTGTTCACACTTGTCCCGGTTTAGTCTTGGTGTAGACTTGGTTTGGTTCTGTTCTAGTCCTGGTTTAGTTCTGGTTTAGTCCTAGTTTGGTCCTGGTTTATTCCCATGTGTTGGACTTGATGTAGACTTGGTTTGGTCCTAAGTTTGGTCCTGGTTTAGTTCTGTTCTAGTCCTGGTTTGGTCCTGGTTTAGATCTGTTCTAGTCCTGGTTTGGTCCTGGTTTAGTCCTGGTTTGGTCCTGGTTTGGTCTTGGTTTGGTCTTGGTTTGGTCCTGGTTTGGTCTTGGTTTGGTCCTTGTTTGGTCCTGGTTTAGTCCCATGTGTTGGTGGAAGTTTGTACGTAGTTTTCACTTTGGCAGGTCTCGAATTGGACTTGATGTAGATTTAGTTTGGTCCTGCTTTGGTCCTGGTTTGGTCCTGTTCTAGTCATGGTTCAGTCTGGTTCTAGTGCACTAAGCTTTTCAGATTGTGCCTCCCCTTTAGAAATCCCCAGGCCTGGTTCAGTCATGCTTTAGTACTGATTTGGTCCCAGTTAGTTCTAGATGTAGTCCTGGTTTAGTCCTGCTCTAGTCCTGGTTTAGTCCCATTTTACATGCATTTGTGGAACTTTGCAGGTAGTTTTCGTGTGCTCGTCGCCTACAGCATGGGAACAATGCGTGTTTTAACTCGCTGTATTTAACCACGACAACAAAACCGCTCCAGAACTGGTTTATTGTCCGGAGGAGACGTGACGTTGAGGGTTAAAACGCTGCGGTGTGAAGTCAGACCGCAGCCGGGTACATTTACTGGATAATTTGTCCTCTAATAATGATTCAAAACCTAAATGATATGAGCCTTCTGGCAAACGGGTATTCCCCAGTAATTATAAAAGGACAGTGAGATTACGAATCAAAAAGCTACTTTAATCATCATTAAAGCTGCACTCTGCAACTTCTAAGGCAGTGGGTCTGCTACTTTCTTGTGTGTTGATGTTATTTCTTTGCCTGGAATGTTCCACAGTAGGGCATTAAACATATTTCCCTTGCATTTGTTGAATTACTGGTGTTTTATAGCTCAAAAATACCTTTTAAAAACATGAATTCTTACCACGTGCAGGCTTGCTTCTCCATAGATGTGACCATTAACTTGTCTCCATTGTGACTGTGATAAGTTTATTCTCATACTGTGGAGTAATCAGGCAAAACAGTGATGACAGGTGACAGACCCTCCACCAGAAAAAAGTTACACGGTGCACCTTTAACTCTCAATTGAATGAACACAATTGGAAAATCGCAAAGACTGCAATTCTGAAGTACCATAATTATCTCCACAAACAAAATCTCCTGTCGAATTTTGTAGTTTAGATCTGTGCAAATGTTCTGAAATGTGACTCTTGTGTTAGTTTGTCAGTTCAGATTTCAGTCTACGTGTCAATGACAGTGCATGTCAGGAAAAATCACAGCATTAATTGACTTTTTTGTTATAACAATGACATTGAATAGTTCATTTTAAACATCCCATACTATCTAAAATTGTCTCTCGTGAGCTTTAAGTCATGTTAGAATATTGTTACCTCCTCAAAAACAGACCTGGAGTTGTTTCGTTTCATTCACACATGTTTGAGCAACACTTTATTATTAGTCTGTCTACATCTCCAAAGCTCAAAATGCTCTGTTCTGCCTTGTGATGTCATGTAGTGTTAGTTTTCAAGTTCACAGCTCACGTGGCTTTTACTGTTGTTATTAAAGTTGTGTTATATCTGCCAAAGCAAAAATACTGAAAGTTTCTTATGTAAACTGTTATCCAATTCACTGCAATACTTATCTGTCAAGTCCCAGCATGTTTTTCCAGCACCTTTTTATTGTAATTGTAATGAATCCAGGATATATAAGCCTACAGCATTTGACAGAATTTTATAGCTAAACATAAAGAGGACTTGAATAGGGCCTTGGGAGAGAGCGGTAAATTACGCATACATGCATGGATAAAATTTAAAATGTCTTCAGGCTCAAAATACTCTGCTTCACCTTGACATGTCACAATTCAATAGTTTTCAATTCAGTTTAGTAGAGATTGACAAATCCAGGGCTGAGGTTATCCAAATGATCACAAGATGGAACAGTGTTTTTTCGTTCGAGAGAAGAACTCGACCTAAATATGCAGGGTTTGTGTGTTAATTAAGCATGTGTGAATGAAACAAAACACAACTCCATGTCTCTTTGTGATGAGGAAACAACATTATAACATTAGAATATACTATAACATTAGAAAATAGCATAATATTATCCCTTGGTTTGCAGAGGTCCACTTACCGTAAGAATTCTGAGCTTTCTAACTATTCACTAAGAGGAGTTTATAAGTACAAGTCTGTACTTTAGTCCTTCTCAGGTCCAATCAGGAAGTAATCACAGAAATCCAGAGCGTAGGTGCCAGTAATGCCGTGAAACTTCCTGATATTAACTGAAATGACTTGAATATTAGGCTGTGATCATGCTTGTCTTGGTTTAGTCCTGGTTTAGTCCTAAAAATCTTGGTTTGATCTGTAATTAATCTGGGAATACTCCTGGTTTAGTTCAGAGTTTAGTTTAGTCTATACCTGAACTTTACCAGGACTGAACCAGGACTGAACCAGGACTGAACCAGGACTGAACCAAGGACTAAGCAAGAACTAAGCAAGAACTAAGCAAGAACTAAGCAAGAACTAAGAAAGAACTAAGCAAGAACTAAGCAAGAACTAAGCAAGAACTAAGCAAGAACTAAGCAAGAACTAAGACTGAACCAGGACTGAACCAGGACTGAACCAGGACTGAACCAGGACTGAACCAGGACTGAACCAGGACTGAACCAAGGACTAAGCAAGGACTAAGCAAGGACTAAGCAAGGACTAAGCAAGGACTAAGCAAGGACTAAGCAAGGAGTAGGACTGAACCAGGACTGAACCAGAGACTAAGCAAGGACTAGGACTAAACCAGAACTGAAATAAGTTAAAAATAACATATGTAATATTCTAAATTCTAAATTAAACTGAAGTGATTTTGACCTGTGCCGATTTTTGCGGCGTCAGGTGAAGTTTCTGGGACTTTTTGGATATAACATAAACAAAATGACTGTGAACCAAAGAGAAGCGTTCAGCAGAAATTTAGAGTGCAGCTTTAAAGGAACACTCTGGAACTTTTTGCACTGTTGTCACGAGCAGAGAGGCTGGAGAGAGGAGAGACAATAGAAAGAGGTTCAATGTGCTTAGAATAGCTGGTTTGTCATTTGTTAGCTTATAATAGGACTACATGTTGTGGTAGAATATTGAATTGTGTTTTTTCTGACAAGCACTGCAATTTGATTTAAATAATAGAATTCTGTTCAAAGTTCATATTTTAAACATATCTAGAATAATTAAGAAACAGGCGAAAATGATGGACTGACAAACTAATACAAGAATCACATTTTAAAGCATGTTTGTACAGATCTAAACTACAGATTTAGCAGGTTTTATACAGAATAAGACACAAGATTCTGTTTGTGAAGGAAATTACGGTGCTTTCAAAACTGCAGCCTTTGTGATTTGCTAATTGCATCCAGTCAAAAGAGTGATTAATCTTGCAGGCCCAATTTATAGTAATGTAATTGTAATGTGATTCTTGTTTTAGTTTGTCAGTTTATATTTCATTCTTTGTCAATTCTTCTGAGTGAATTTCAAATATGAACTTTGAACAATTCCTATTATTAAAGGGCCCGTACTACACTATTTTAAGTTACTTTCTGATCTGTCTATAATGTTGTTTCCTCATTAAAAACATGTCCGGAGTTGTGTTTTGTTTCATTCACACATGTTTAACCCATTTGATCTCAGAAAATACGCTGTTCCACCTTGTGATGTCATGTTGTAATACAGAAAGTGCTCCGTTGTGTTTATAAATGCTGTACACCTTCACAAGAATTATTTGGATGATTTCAGACCTGGAATTGCCAATTGTCTATTGAACTAAAGGTAAAAAGGAGCTGTTAACATGAACGCTGCCACTTCATGACATCACAAGGTGGAACAGAACATTTTGAGCTTTGGAGATGTAGACAGACTAATAATAAAGAGTTACTCAAACATGTGCGAATGAAACAAAATACAACTTGAGGTATTTTTTTGATGAGGAAACAACATTCTAACATGGCTTAAAGTTCACAAGAGTCTCTTTTGTGTAACATTTTGTAACATTTAACAGATAAACCACAAATCTAATCCAAATAGTTAATTTGTTCAGGCCCTAGTGTAAGCCACAAGTTGGTTACAGGTCAAATGCTCCAAAGATATTTATTTAAAGGTGCATTTGTTTTCTGGTGGAGGGTCTGTCAAATACGTATTCTTTTGTCTGGAATGTTTCACAGTATGGCATTAAACGTTTCTACCTTCATGGAGACCAAACCATACCAAGCTGCAGGTCAGATCTGTGGAGAGGTGACCCCACTCACAGTCAGAATGTCTGTTTTTCTAGATATCTTTGAGCTATAAAACCACTTGTAATTGAATAAATGTAAGGCAGAGCTGTTGTGAACTAATGTCATACTGTGGAACATTCCAGCAGAGCAATGACATACCTATAGGAACAAGCAGGTGACGGACCCTCGACCAAAACGTTACATAGTGCACCTTTAAGACCGATCTTGAACCCGGACCGGCGAGTTTATAACGGTGTAAAAGTCTCATATAGTGGCAGTGTGGGTCTCTCTTCGCTCCTTCTGTTTTTGTTGGCTCCACCGTGGAAAAAGTCCGGATTCGGAACGCCATGTGTGATCCTTGGAAGAGCTTTAAAGCAAATCTCTACTATACAAAATACATATGCGCCCCAAAATGTGTACATTCCAACTCATTGTAATAACTTAACTTCAGTGACCCGCTGAAATGCACAATTAAACAACAGAATGGAAGGACTTTATTACAAGTAAATTATGTCCAGATGACCAGAGACCAAAGCGTATATTTTACACATACGCATAGATCGTATAAAGAAGCGGACAAAGGGAGTGTGACGTTATCCGCAGCCTTCAGTTCCAGTTAAATGAAGGACAACGACGGACAAAAAAGCGAAATATAAACACCAGGATCATGTAGAGCGGGTTAATATGAACATTTTAAGACCAAAATGACGAGCAGGCAGCAGCATGGTCGCCTCTCCACAGATTTGACCTGTAACTAAGACTGGTGACATCAGCTGCTTATCTCCATGGTTTAATACTACTATAATACTAGAGGAGCTGGAGTACACATGAGCAAGACGGGGCTTTTGTGATGATCGCGGATGCAGACGTCTACTCATCTGTGCGGGATTGAACGTGTGTCACTTCCTGCGTTTGGTCTAAAGTCTAGATCCTAGAGTCTCATTTCTCTTTCCTCACTTCCTTCTCCTTGATTCTTCACCTCGATTCTGTAGGAAACGAGTGAGGAAGTCCCACGCACAAAGGAGACACGATAGAGAGAGGAGAGAGGATATAAACTCCTCACTGAGTCCAATAAAGTTGTCTGCACTTGAAGCCTCCCTCGTGTTTACTCCCTCCTTCCGTGGTTTTCTTTGGGACACCACTTAACATGACACATTTGATTGTAGGGCTGGGTATTATTCAGAAGTTGCAGATACGATACATACCTCGATACATAGGCCATGACACATATCTCGACACAGTGCACTTTGATTCGACACGATATATTTCAAAACGATTCAATACGGTTCAGTAAAAAATAAAGGCTACATCATGGCTGTGATACTAAAAGTCTTTGTTAAACCACTTATTGTGCAAAGTTAAAATGAAAAACACCAATTTTACTCATCAAAAAAGTTAAAATGTCAAATGTGTTGCATAAACGAGTTTCCTTCCTCTAAACAAGTAACAAAACTGTAGCGTTGTAACAAAATAATTTAGTAAAATATACCAAAAAATACTCTTGGCGACATATCGATACAGCAGCCCATGATATCGATACTGTATCATCACATTAAACGATACGATACATTGCTATTTCGATATTTTTGCACACCCCTATTTGATTGACAGCTGAAAATGGAGCATCGAGGAGAGGAATCAAGGAGAAGGAAGTGAAGAAAGAGAAATGAGACACGGCCCAGATCTTGGTCGGGACTGAGACTCTTTTTTCCAGACCTGAGTAGGAATGTAACGATATCCAAATATCTCGGAACAATATTTTCACGGTCGGCGTGGGACAATATAGAAATTTGATGTCACGATTATCATGGCCAAAATAACTGCGATTAGTGATTATATTATGATCATTATGAAAGTTGCTTGAAAGTTTAAAAATGTTTTGGATATGATCAATGAGTTGAAATGTTATAGTATTGCACTTTGTTGAAGAAAACATCTTGGAGAAGTAGCTTTTTTCAGCACATTCTGGTGATTTAATGGTGATTATCTTTGTACGGCGATTATATAAAATGTATTTCCAAACCCTTTTATCATGATAAACAATATTATTGCCCAATCCCAGTCTCACAGTATAGTATTTATTGCGATATGTTGTAGAGGCTATCAAAATTGCGAGCATGCTACTTTTTGCTTTTATATTGCTTTGACAGTCCTTTGGTTCTGTCATACTCCAAAGAATTAAGATTTACACATGCTTGTAACAGTTATTTCTTCATCTAATCAGCACTGAAATGGAGCAAAGGATCATGGTCTATGTATTTCCCTCTGTCTTTATAGCTGTTGCTGCACCACAACTATTAATTTAAGTGAATAGACTTGTAATTCGATATATTATGATGGCCCACGATGTTTGACGATACAATATCACAAATTTCCATTATTGTTACACCCCTACACCTTAGTCTCACTCGAGTGTTTGGTCCTGACCACGATCTGAGGAGCTTTCACACCTGGAATTTGGACCGAACCAAAGTCCAGGCCAAAGGTTTACAAGTGAAAGCAGCCGTTTTTTGCACTGTGATCCTATGGACTTAAAAAAAACAGCTGATGAGAAGAGGGAAGGAAGAAGGGCTGTTAATCTTTCTTTTCCCTGCTCTGTTGAAGGCCTCTGTGGTGCGTCGTCGTGGTGATTTAGGGTCAGATACAAAGCGGCTTGTTTGAAAAGACTCTGTCCATCATGCTGTGAAAGAGAGAGTGGAAAGAGAGGGAGAGAGAGAGAGAGAGAGAGAGAGAGAGGGAGAGGGAGGGGTGGATGAGGGGTCAAAACTGATGATTAACTACCACCCAAGAAGTGCAGTGTCGCTCACAACCAGCTGTGGCAGAGAGGGGCCGCTCCATTTGTGATTTTAACGGTGCACTGCAATAACTTTTCTGATGTGAGGTCTGTTTTAAAAGTTTAATTGCTCAGAAATACTGTGAAGTACCTGCATTCTTTCTGTTAGCAATCTCACCTCTCCACAGATCTAACCTGTAATGCAGCAGACTCGTTTTGATCTGGAGCTCCTTATACAATATATCTCTGTACTGGGGCAAGATGCATTTAGCTCAAATGCATGGGGGAAGTTCTGTACAGGACTTTTAATATTAGAATCCAATTTATGCCTTAATTTTCTTAAAGGTGCATTGTGCAACCTCTCTGCTGGAAGGTCCACAACCTACTTGTCTCATCTTATTGCTTTGCCTGGATTTACAAGTGTCTCAATGGAAAGCAGCTGGAAGGGCCCCTGAATTGTAGCCTTTATTGTACCCTAAGTTACCCTATGTACATAAAAAAAAAAAAAAATTGTTATATGTATTGTATTAATTACACAATTTACAGTATGTCTCAACACATTTGTTCGTGTTGAGCATAAGCAAGTATTCTGATTTGGGTAAGCACCCTGCTTTTATGTTCATGGCAGACAGGTAAGAAAATAAGTAATATTTCTTACCAAATCAACAGTTACAGATGCTCTAGGACATGGGGAACAAGAAAAAATATTTAAAATAAGATTTCATAGTAAACTTCAGCGAGCAAATGAGGATTATATTAATTTTACATACTGAAAAAGCATGTGCCTCTTCAGGAAGATGGGTGAAATGGTATAAACAAAGCCCAACATTTGGTCTTGATACATTCACATTTCATTTTAAAATGACTAAAAGCCGACGAGAACCTCCCCCCTCCCCCGGGCACAGCAGGGAGCGCCCTGAGGGAGGAGGGGGCTGTTCCCGCCGAGAGAATGGGACGCTTGAGCTGGGACTTTCAAACCAGGGGGACACCAGTATTCTGCTCAAAAATACAATAATACAATAATTCCTTCTGTGAATAGGGGTGTCTCTCCACAGATCTTAATTGTAATGTAGTAGAAATGTACTAGAAATGTTGCGCAGTGCACCTTTAAATCTGATTTAGGCTCTGGGCTACCAGATTAATTGCAAACAAATCAAAATCACAATTTGAATCAAAATATTCTGCTTAAAAACCGTTAACCCTGTAGTTTAGATCTGTCTTTTTGTCGATTCTTCTGGTTTTAAAGTTGAACTTTGAGCAGAGTCCTCTTATTAAAACATAAATTGTAATTCTAATCACAATCACACAAGGAAAAATGCGGTGAGATGTTCTTAGTAAAGCGTGCCGTCCTGTTGTTTTGGTATTTTTGGACCTAATCTTATGTTTTGTTGACTTGTTTCTGATATCTCTGAGGTTTAGAGACTGAGTGCAGCAGCTCTGGACCCTCTTCTGTTGTGCTTTTGGGAAACCCCCTCGGTCTCAAGCGAAGGACAAGAGTCTATTTTTAATCTGGAAACTGGGCCCTATTGGAATCACAGAGAAAGAACAGAGGAGGGAGGAGAGGGATGGAGGGAGGAGAGGGGCAGAGAGAGAGCGGGAGGAAAAGAGGGAGAGAGAGGAAGGAGGAGAGAGGAGGGAGGAGAGGGGCAGAGAGCTGGAGAGAGAGAGAGGGGAGAAGACAGAGGGGAGGAAGAGAGAGGAGGAGAGAGAGGCGAGGGAGAGAGAGGAAGGAAGACAGAGGCAGAGAGAAAGGGGAGGGAGAGAGGGAGGAAAAGAGAGGGAGAGAGAGGGAAGGGCGAAGGAGGAAGAAAGAGGAGAGAGAGGAAAGAGTAGAAAGAGGGAGGAATGAAGAGAGGAGGAGAGAGGGCGAGGAGTGAGAGAGAGAGGACGAAAGGGAGGAAGAGAGAGGAAAGGGGGGTGAGAGAGGGAGGAAGACAGACTAGGAGAGAGACGAGTAAGAGAGAGAGAGAGGGGGGAATGGAGTGAGAGGGATTGTGAGAGAGAGAAAGAGGGAGGGAGAGAGCGGGAGTGAGGGAGGAAGAGAGAGAGAAGGGGGGTGAGACAGGGAGGAAGATGAAGAAGAGAGAGAGGGGAGGGAGCGAAAGGCAGTATGAGAGAGAAAAAGAGGGAGAGAGGGCGGGAGTGAGGGAGGAAGAGAGAGGAGTGGGAGGAGGAGAGAAGGAGATAGAGGATGATACAGTGGCTGAATGTCTAGCAGCCCTGCATCATCCCAAAACCACAGGACAAACCCTCCAGCTGAAAAGTCCTGACCAAGACTCACTCAAGATCTAGAGATGATCAAATGCAGAGGGCAAATTTCCCAACGGGGGCAATAAAGTGAACCTTATAATTTGACAGAGAGGAAGAGATAGTTTGACATCAACTCATCAAGAGACTTAAGATGGCTATATCTTTACGTGTTTAAATTTTAAATGTTCATTCATATGTGCTGTCCCTTTTACAAATGAAATAAGAGATAAACAGATAGAGGTGTCACAAAGAGGACAGAGGGGAATATGAAGCTAACTGGAGGCACTGCTCAGTTTGAAGCTCTGTTACTCAAGTCTTTAAATGGCCCATCTCATGCAAAATAACTCTTTTCACATTGTATCTTCTGCACATATACAAGTACAGTTTTAATAAACACTAGTAGATAAACTTATTATATCGTGTACACTGCAGTGTAGAACAATGAGCTTATGCTGTCGCTTTGGTTTAGGTGTTCATGTGGGAATTGTCAGCCGATGCGGAGTGGAGGACGTGGAGGGGCTAGAGCTTTCTGCTACATCAAACGCGTCATAGGTGTAGCTGCCACGTCATCGTTGTAGCAGCTTTAGTTTGTTGTCACGTGGGATGGTGGCAGAAATACGCTGCAATTTGTTTAAAAAAATGCAGAATCAATTTAAAAACCACTTCGGCGACATATACAAGGCCCACACATCACTCTTAGAGGGTAGAAAGCTCTGAAAAGTTGATTTTGCATGAGATGGGCCCTTTTAAACTGAGCTTTGTTTTAACACAATCTGACCAGAAAGAACTGATTGATTTTATCTCAGAAATGTTAATTTCTATTTTTATTTTTTCCATCAGAAACCTTGAAATTCTCTTGAGTTGGACATTTTTTGGAGATGACACTGAAATAACTTAATTACGACTTTACATTCCTCAGAAAGGCTTTTGCTTGGTCTGCGTCTTCTCCTGTTTTTACCACTGTTTTTCTTTCATTTTTAAAACCTTGAAAATCGCTGAAGTTTCACATTTTCCCAGAAGAATTCATGACAAAACTCTTGACATGACTTAATTTCCTCAGTTTTTCTTTTTTTGAAAACCTTGACATGGACATTTTACAGACAATAATAATTATCAGTGACTAAACTTGTTGTGCTCGTTCAGCTGGTTTCACTATGACCGAACTTGCAGCTATGTATGCAAATACAGACTTTCTTTTGTTGTTTCACTTTTTGCAAGAGTGTTTTTTTTTTTCTTCTCATAAACATGACCTAACTGTGCCCCTAGATAAGAAGTAAACATGTTCAAATCAAATATAGTCTTTATAGATAACAATCCTAATGTTGATTTATTCTTAATTACAAAAACACTGGACATAAAGGACCATTTATCTATGTTACAATTTAGTTCCCCAGAGGATTATCCAATCAGAAAGCAGAATGAGCCTCACATAAGTCTCTCATTTGGGTTGCCAGGTTCAGTGGTGAAATCCAGTGTGTTTAAACCTAAAATGTCTCTGATCTGAACAGTCTCTACATCAGAATCTGCACCAATCATGAATCAGTGCTAGTGCAACCTCTGTAGCTCAGGGAGGGAATTCTAGATGTTATGAGCTTTCACATGAAGCCTGATCAGTCCATATACTAAGAATGAGACAAACTTGGATGTGTCCTCTATCTGCAAGTTAAAGCTGCATTGTGTAATTCTTCTGGTGGATGGTTCGTCACCTGCTTCTTTCTTTGGATACGTCATTGCTCCACCTGGAATGTTCCACAGTATGAGATTAAGGCTACGTTTATATGATGACAGTCTGAACAGAAGATGCAAAAGTGGCGTCGCGGCTTCACTTTTTATTCCGTGTTTAGATGAGCGTTTTTGGGAGGAAATATGCATGCATACGGTGACGCAAAAGTGTGTAGAATTCAATTGGGAATGCATGCCAGGCAGCTCGGTGGTGATGCTAGGTGGTGATGTATGTGACCTAAATGCATACACGACATGAGCAGATCTGACCAGAGTTTTGCATCTTGGGCAGTGTAGACGGAAACACTACAGCGGAAACTTTTCTGGAGGGTGGTTTCAGATTTTTGCGTTTTTAAGCCCCCCAACACCGTCAACGTCAATGCTACACTGTGAAATATTCCAGACAAAGCAGTAACAAGAAAAGTATTTGACGGACCCTCCACCAGAAAAGTTGCATCTTTAAGGCACTGGCAACACAGGTTTAATTGTGACTGTAGAACTTTTTCAAATGTAAAAATGCAGGTTACATACAGCTCCTTTAAAATGTGTCCAGATTTTTTTTAGAAAGTCTGACTATTGTACACAAATAAGCTTAAAGCCAAAGTAGTACATTCTCTCAAACAGAGCGTGGTGATTGGCGTCCCAGTCTGGTCTCATTGTTTGTGCAGTGGATCACCTCCTCTGTGTCTGTGTGGTCCGCTCCTGCCCGCCCCTGCCTGCCCCTGTCTGCTCCTGTCATCTCCTCATTCACAGAGGGTCAGTCCGAGGCCTGTTTTCGCTCCTCCACTCATTTATTTTCCTCGTTTCGTTCTTATTTTTGTGAATTAACTTTGTATTTGTGATGATGATGCTATCGGCGCTGTGACTGGCTGACCTCTCATAGCAGGAGAAATATTTATAAAGACCCGTAATACTGCAATAATGAAGGGCTAGATGTTAACGCTGAAGGCTTTGGGGTGTGGAAGTAGAGCTGTCATGATCACACGTTTTGAAGAGATATACAGGACCGGTCAAAAGTTTTCTTCTTTATTTACCTGGTTATTTACATTATAGATTCTCAGTGAAGGCATCAGAACTATGAATGAACATGTATGGAGTATAGAAAAGCAAAAATTACACTCAAAATAACTCAAAATTTGTTGATTTTTGCTTTGATCACTGCTTACATTTTTGGCATTTCTTGACCCTGATGAATTACCATTTCAGGAGACTTCATTAAGAAGATCAGTCAGGGAAGGCCAAGGTTTACAGCACTGTCAACAAAGCAAAGGGTGGATACTTTGAGGAACTGATTATGAATATGGATCTGCCACCTTTTGGTTGCTATGGAGATATTACTGTTTTGCCTTGACTATTCCGCAGTATGGAAAGTTTTTTGGGTTTTTTTGGAGGTATTTTTGAGCCATACAACCACAAAAACCATAAAACACCTGTAACTGAACAAATGAAGGGGGGATATGTTTAATGCTCTACTGTGGAACATTTCAGGCAGAGAAATAACACCTTTGTCTTTTTTTCTTTACTATATAATTCCATATATCTTTGTACACTGTTTGGCAAGTTATTTCAAAATTGCAATACGTTATTTATGACTTGCTGCTGTCATTTCAAAGTAATTAGTTACATTACAATATTACATTTAAAATGTCAGACATTACATTACTATTGCATTACTTTTAAGTTACTCTCACTCTAACTGTGAAGATGCTGAACTTTTGCACCGTATATGGACTGAACCAGGACTGAACCAGGACTAAACCAAAACTGAACCAGGAACTGAACCAGAAATGAACCAGAACTGAACCAGGACTAAACTAGGTCTAAACCAAGGACTGAACCGAGGACTAAACCAGGACTAAACAAGGTCTAAACCAAGGACTGAACCGAGGACTAAACTAGGTATAAACCAGAGCTGAACCAGGACTAAACTAGGTCTAAACCAAGGACTGAACCGAGGTCTAAACCAGAGCTGAACCAGGACTGAACCAGGTTAGAACGGAGTTCTGCGTCGGTCCTTTCTCCTGCTAATATTTTAGTGAATTTGTATGAAGAAAAACCCACCATTTCAATCCAGGTTAAAAAAAAGCATTGCAACGTGCGTTACTGACATTTGTACTGAGTAAAATATTACAATTTTTTCCCCTGTAATGCTTTACATTACTGCGTTACAGCAAAAAGTAAAAGTAGCATTACAGTAATTCGTTACTTTTATAACGCATTACTTCCAACACTGTCTTTGTATATCACTGCATATTTGATGTCTTCAGCGTGTATATAAAAAGTAGTGCACATAAAAAATACATGAGAAAAAAAGAAGGAAGGTGTGTCCAAACTTTTGACTGGTAGAAAACAGCACAATAGGCAATAATATTGAAAGGTGCTTCATACAGTTGTCTGTTAGTCGCTTTAATGAGTCATAGACAGCATTATAAACCTTTCTGGCTCCAATACTGGTTACAAGTGCATTTCCTCGAGTTCAGACAGGTTTGGTTGACAGGTGGATTAGTCATGTAGAGACACACATGGTCCGTCCGTATCAAAACAAACATGGCTGCTTACGAGGAAGGAAAGAAAGGGAAATAAATACCACAGAGGACTGAAAAACATGGAGGATTTCTGCAGAATCAATGAGCACTAAACTTAAAAATGCATTGTGTAACATTTCTGGTGGAGGTTCCGTCAAATGCTTAATAAATGTAAAGTAGAGCTGTTTAATCTCATACTGTGGAACATTCCAGGCAGAGCGATGACATATCCAACCAAAAAGTTACATAGTGCAGCTTTAAACTTAATCTGAGGTGAGAGAAATGTGCTTTTGTTTTTAAATGATGAGTGACCAATGAGCTCCTTTGTTTCACTTGCGTCACTGAAATAAAAAAATCTGATTGGACGTCCCTGTTTGGTTCTGGCTCCAGTCGTGCCTGAGGGAGTGAGGACTAGATTAGTATCCCTCTGTATAAAAAAAATAGAGAGAGATATGATATCAGTCTGGCCGTTTCTTTCTTTCACTTTCTTTTTTGCAGTGTTTACAAAGGTTAGATATTATTTCTTTGTCTTTGTCAGCGATATTTCCTCCTCTTTTGTTTTTAGCGGAGCAGGGCCTTGACAGTGTGTCCTGTATTTAAACATTCCAGTGTCCCTGTGTGGTCTGATCCTATAGCAGCACATGGACCGGGCAGAGACACTATAGAAGAGCAGGAAGAGGGGGAGGAGGAGGATGGGGTGTCACTCTTTAATTTAGAGTAGGGCTGTCAAAAATACCGAGAATCAGATCCTAATTACCAAAACTAATATTGGAACTAGATACTCATTTGAGCAGGTATCGATAATAAAAATTCCTATATTGCACTAAATTGACTTTTGTGAGCTTTAAGCCATGCTATAATGTTGTTACCTCCTCAAAACATACCTGGAGTTGTGTTTTGTTTCATTCACACATGTTTGAGTAACTCTTTCATAATTCATAAGCCTGTTCATACTTCATAAGAACATAAGGACCGTTTTTTTTTTCATCCACCAGCCTGACTGCTCTTTTTTTTGGTGATTCACCTTTTGGCTTTCGCACTTGTCATGGAGATTACATCAGACTTTTCTACACTGATTTTCGTCCGAGCCTAAAATGTCTGCGATCTCCCTTCATGAATTTCTTGCTATTTGACTGTCATTATAATCATTGAGCATCGTGTTGTATAGATGCTTGTGTTTTCTAACCTTTTCCGCCAGCTGTGACTCAAAACCATGTCTACGCGGCGTACGGGAGGGGGGACGGTCTGCTGCTTAAAATGTTTTTATTAACGCCAAATAAAATATCCAGCACAAAGTATGCATGATAGGCTTACGTTCATTATTTGTATATTTTACTTTACACTCATATTTAGTTTGCGGCACTGCAGTTTTCATCCACCCGTCCGCTCCCGCCTTGTGCCGTCTCTCTCCCGCCTGCAGTGAGCTTTCAAAATGTGTCCCGCGCCACACTGTTTTGTGTCGGGTCCAGCGGGATTGCAGGGCTCTATTTCCAGGTCCGATATCATCCAAATGATTCTAGTGAAGTTGTATGGAGTTTAAAAACACAGTGGAGCACTTCTTGTATTACCACATGACATCATAAAATGGATCAGTCTCTTTTCCACTCAGCCTAAATATTGAGGGTTTGTGTGTTTAACATGTGTGAATGAAACAAAACACAACTCCAAGTTGTTTGTGATGCGGAAACAACATTATAACACAGATTTGAAAATAAAATCACAAAACATGTCTATTCTAAATTGGTGCAGTGGACAAAACCGCTTTCAGACACAATATTCCTGTTCTTCTTCATTGGAAATATTTACTTTTTGATTGAATTCTACCAAAGTTTTCCATCCCATACGCCCACTCACATTTCTGTTTTCCCTGGGAGTTTCTCTGCCGTTTTACCCATCACCCCCTGCTGTTAGCCGGTTAGCGTGTGTTAGCATGTGTTAGCGTGTGTTAGCTTGCTGTCCGTGAGCACATCAGAGTATTGGGTTTCCTTTAGCTTCAGGCTCTGACAGAGACTGAATTCTTGCACAGTGACACAGACCTGAAGCAGTTTTATGAGGCTGCACAGATTCTCTTTAACTGTGCGTAAATGGGGTCCATGAATACAGCTTCTCCATGTTTTTAAAATCCACACTCTCTCAGCATTCTTAAAGAGGAGACATTACACTTCTATTAACTGCTAATACATAACTTTTAGATTGCTATATTACTAGAGGTGTAACAATATCCAAGTCTCACGATACCACGGTATGAACTGCACGGTTCGATATTTATTGCGATAACGTGGGAAGGCTCACGATTAGGAATGTAACACTATCCAAATCTCTCTGTATGATATTTTCACAATATACATCTCACGGTACAATATTTATTGAGATATTTTGTGAAGCTACACATGATACTTTTTCATCTTAAAATGCTTTGACTTAAACCAAAGAACTAAGACTTAAAAGTGCTTAGAACTGTTATTTCTTCATGTACTCTGCACTGAAATGGAGCAAAGGATCATGGTCTATGTAGTTCTCTTTGTCTTTTTTTTTTTTTTTTTTTAGCTATTGCTGTATCATAACTCTTAATTTAAGCAAAGAGACTTGTAATTCGATATATTGTGATGGTCCACGATATTATTCTGAGAACTCTGACAATACGATATTACGATATTTCGGTTATTGTTACATCCCTATATATTACCTTTTTATTGTTTGGAAATTAGACGAAAACAACGTCTATTTATTTAGTTTCAGTGTAAGTTCGCCTTCCCTTTGCTCCTCACGCTAAGTAAACCCACCTTCAGAGCGCTGTCACAACACAATCAGCGTGCATCCCGCTAATGAAACTACTGCACATCGCATCAGGTTTGTGACGTTGTAGTGTATTTTTTTGTGTCACGTTTTTGTATATTTATGCAGAATGCCGTAGGCTTGTGGGTGGAGCCTTGTACAGAATCTTACACAGGGTTTGAATATGGCCCAGGAGAGATCACTAGATTACTCAAACATGCATGGATGACATCTGAAACCAGTTCAGGCATATTTTTGGTGAGAGAACAACATTATAACATGGCAAAAAGCTTCAAAAAGTCAATAATAATGCATAATAGCCACTCTTGAAATAGTGCAATTAACTGAATTTTAATCCCATCGAGATCTAAATATTTTTAATGGCCAATAATCAGCTTTGATCTTTTTAATGGTGAGGACTACAGCCAAGCATCTTGATTATAACGTTCACTAAACCACGTTGTATATTTTTAAATGAGATCTGCTGGAAAAAGTAAACAGTTGGGTGCTGAAGTTTCAAGATCTTGGAAAATATATTCAGAAATTCTGCTCTTCCACACATATTTTTGGTCCTGATTTGTTTCAAGTTTAAAATCCTAAACAAATGAAATGATGTCTCTCTCCCTCTGTCATCTCTTTTCACTTTTCATTTTACACGTTTACAATTTGTGGTCGCATTTTTTATTTGCGCAGATCAAAACTAGTGCTCAAGTTTCACATTTCACTCTTCAGCTTCAAATTGTTGAGAGATCGTCCAAAACAACGTGCCCAGTGACTTAATGTGGTGTAACTTTTGGCAGTAGAATGAATTAAGCATTTAACCATGTTTAAGGGAAGAGTGAAATCTGAACTGCAAACTAGATTTTAAACAGCTTTTAAACAGAATAAGACCCCGTGGACACACAATGGAGGGCATCTAACGCACAAGGGAGGGCATCTGATAACCAAAGAAGGGCATCTGACACACAAGAGAGGGCATCTGATAAGCAAAGGAGGGCATCTGACACACGGGGACTTTTCAGAGCATGTTTGCAGAGGTCTAAAATACAGGGTTAGCTGCTTTTACACAGAATAAGACCCCGCAGAGACACAGGGAGGTTTAGTTCTCACAGGGGAATAATTATAGGGTCCTGATCCTGATTGGACTTACACAATGATGTAATAAGACTATTTACTGGTCATAGTGGGCTCAGAAAGTCCCATAATATTTTAACTTTATTTAGACAAAGCTGTTCTGTAGTTACTTGAAGAATAAATAACAGCTACATAACACATTTGGATCGGTTTTGTCGTATTTGATGTTGCTTTGTCGGTTGTTATCAACAGATACTTAAAGTTGCAAACTTTTCAGTTGGGGGGGTCCATTAGCCAGGCTGGTGCCACCTAGTGCCTCCACTCAATTGCATTTCTCTTCAGCAACTAGGTCAGGAATAAGGATATAATAGACGGGTCACAAAAACCCCGAAAGTGTGAGTTTGGGCACCAGCCAATCAGCGAAAAGCCATACATTCTGTGTTGGCAACGAAGATCGAGGATTTAAAGCCAGAACAAATAGAATGTTTGGTGAATTTCATCAAGGGGAAAGACATTATTGCCCTTTTTCTTATGGGATTTGGGAAAAGCTTAATATACTAGTTACCCCCGTTAGCGGCGCATTACATACGTCACAACCAAATTAAACCAGCAACTTTTTAAATGAAAAAAAAGTATCCACCTACCGTCGAGCAAACAAATCCTAATGCTGTGAGGTCAGATGGTTTCCATGAAGTGAAACCGGCTGATGAATCAGTCTAGGGGTCCATCACATGCTTGTTTCTATGGAAATGTTATTGCATTGCTTCAAATGTTCCACAGTATGACATTAAACAGATCTACCTTACATTTATTCAATTACAGGTGGCTTTGTAGCTCAAAAATATCTAGAAAAACTATTCAGACTGTGAGCGGGGTTGCCTCTCCGCAGATCTGACCTGTAAATTGAACTGGATTGGTCTCCATGAAGATAGAAAGATTTAATGCCATACTGTGAAATATTTCAGACAAAGCAATAACATTTGATGGATATGATAATAATAATTATACATTTTATTCAGTTTGTAGTCATCTTGCAGTTTTCTACAAGTCTATTCGTATTACAGGCCAAAGCGTCTGTGCTAAAGCATCTGCTCGCTAAATTTACAAGGCTTTTCATGCTCTGACTTGCATCATCTCAGTGCCAGAAATGCCAAAGATTTGATTTCACGATAAAATTCTCCTGGTCCTGGTTCACTTCACGTTTCTCTCGCTCTCGTCCAACCAAAACCAAGTCTGACACGTACCACTGTTAGCTGTTAGCATCAGCTGCCCGCTTGGATGGCAGTGACACAAACAAAGACCTGATTCAGACCTGGTTCAGACCTGCTTCAGTCCTGGCTTAGTCCTGGTTTAGTCCTGGCTTAGTCCTGGTTCGGTCCTGGTTTAGTCCTGGTTCGGTCCTGGTTTAGTCCTGGTTCGGTCCTGGTTTAGTCTTGGTTTAGTCTTGGGTTAGTCCTGGGTTAGTCCTGGTTCAGTCCTGGTTCTGTTTGGTTCTGGCTTAGTCCTGCAGATATAGATAAGAGAAGTTGTTACATGTCAGATCTGTGGAGAGATTAACCCACTCACAGTAGGAATGCATATTTTTTATTGTATTTTTCACAACAAAAACTCTTACATTTTGATATTGAATTTTAATAGTCAAGTTTAATGCCATACAAAAGTTACACAATGGATCTTTAAAACAAGGTAAAACTTATGCTGATGCTGTGGTGATAGTCACAGCTGTATTTGAGGATTGACAGAGTAAACATGACCTCTCCTAAGCAGCAGCTGGGACACACACGAAGTTCAATGACCGACACCTCTGAACAGCTCCACGACGCGAGAACGCAAACAAATACACTTTAAAATAAACCTTATTCACACCAGAAACTCTTGTGGCTCCTATATGTCAGGTTTAGTTCTGGTTTAGTCTTGGTTTAGACCTTTTTTAACGTAAAGTCTGGGTTGGGGTGGTTGGTATAAATAAAATAGTGAAAAGAGCCCATAATTAACAACATTACTAAGCACTCAGTCCGTTCTCGACTCACTTGTGAATCAGTACATGAGGCTCTGAGATACTTCTGTCACATCTGGGACATTTCTTGTATAAAACTGGGACAAATCCATGGTTTTTGATCGATCTGCTGGGACAAAAGACAGAAGCCAATATTATTTAATACAGATCAGAGGTGGGACCAAGTCGTTGTTTTGCAAGACTCAAGTAAGTCTCAAGGCTTTGACTTTAAGTCCAAGTCAAGTCCCAAGTCAAAGACAGGCAAGTCCAAGTCGAGTCTCTCTGGCCCCTAAGTCCAAGTCAGATCCAAGTCGTCTGCTTTGAGATTAAAAGTTATTTCAAGTTTTGCAATTTATATGTCTTTTAAACTAAATTGTACTTAAAAAGTCATGGATGAGAATTTATATAAGAGTTGTAGAAATGTAAATTTTTCCTTTTTAAATGTCTTGACAAGATCTTAGTGTGAATCATTACTGTCAGAATAGAAAGAATCAGATTTAAAAGTGCTTAATAACAATGATTTTGTCATGTAGTCTGCACTGAAATGGAAGGATCATGTTTTATGTAGTTCTCTGTTTTATTGTATTGTACTGTATGTATATTAATGCATTGTACTGTATAATACAGTTTGTTCCTTTAAAATGTATCAACTGAAAAGAGAAAAGTATTTTTAAAAAACATACTTTTTTTTAGGAGAAGCATCAAGTCTTCTCAAGTCACAGGCCTCAAATCCGAGTCAATTCCCAACCCATTGACCTTCAAGTTAAGTCTTGGTCCATTTTCGCAAGTCAAGTCTCAAGTTCTAAAAATAGTGACTCAAGTCTGACTCGAGTCCAAGTCATGACTTGCAAGTCCCCACCTCTGATACAGATAAGGGCAAATAAAATGAATTGGTTGTAATATAGTGAGTTCTTGGGTCTAGTTACTGATGGAAATGACCAGGTTCAACATTTGTGCATTTACTTTTTGGTTATTTCACAGCAACGTCCAGTGTAATCAATAGGAAAAGTGTCTCCTGCCCCCCACATGGCAGTATGACATAATCTCATCGTAGAATCTGAAAACCTCTAATAAGGCTGTCTGGTCGCCATAACTACAGTGCATTTTGTCTGGCCTCTCCAAAACCACACTATAGCTCTCCGATCTCCTCCATCTAAAACATGTGCTCATTTTCAGACCATGCACTTTTATTTTAGTGTCTGTCAAATTTACGAGCCTTTTGGAGCAGCAGATTTCTTTGGTTTTTATTTGGAATGAAGACAGAAGGATGCCTTTGTCGGGGTATAGGGCTCACGGGGGTGTGAATAAAACATATGGATGTAGAGAGGGTTAGCATTAGCCCCTCAGGTGAATGCAGATGGGTTTAGCATGGTGTGAGCCTCCTTCAGCTCGTGGCCTGTTCACACGTTGGTTAGATCATGTGGAAGTGGAATCAGCTTCAGCTCTGCAGCCTTCCAGAGAAGAGAGGAGAATGTAAGTGGGACCATGTGGAGTTTTATGAAGAATATTCATTTATTTAATATTAATAATGTCTTGAAAACATGTATTCTTTTTCATTACCATTATTATTTTTATCTAGCCTATTTAAACCAAGGACATTGCACAGATTACATTGATCTCAATGTGAAAAGATGCTCTTTACCGAGGGTGACCAGATGTCCCTATTTCCTCGGGACAGTCCTAGATTTGAACCCTTTGTCCCCCATCCAAAGATTTATCCAAAACCACTGATTTGTCCCAGTTTTATACAAGAAATGTCCCAGGTGTCCCTATTTTGACCAGTTTGAAACATGCCAACAGTAAAGAGAAGTATACATTGTCGTGTATTGCTTAAAAACGACCAAAACACAAAGAAAATGTGACTATACTGGCTCACATGTTAGTCATGAATGGTCTCTGTAAAACAATTTTTCTTAATTACACACTCGTTTCACAATTTTATTATTACCAACCAGCAAACAGCGGGGATGTCCCTTTTTTTTTATTTTGAAATTCTGGTCACCCTATCTTTGCCAGATTTAGCTTCAAACTACTTCTCGGGCAGGTGCTGAAGCCATTGAACAGCGTGTTGACATAAAAGTTGCAATACTAACTTACTTAAAATCACAACTATCCAATTTGTCATGGTTATAGAACAAATTGTAGTAGTTTGAGAGTTGAAGAGAAGAGGTGTGAGGCTGGAGAAGTTTTATTTACATTAGTACAGATCCACCACCCAGAGACATTGTGATAGTGTTCTCCATTCTGCCTATGCTTCTGTTGTAGGAAGTATTATACCTCAGATGATGTAGGTCAAGATAACAAGGACTAAGGTGGCAGTGAGAGAAATGGAATATGTCTAACATGGGATTTTTCTAACACACTTAAAGTTTCTTAAATAAATATAAAGCCAAAGCTGTTAACGCTCTTTTATCTTTTGTTCAGAAGAAATAGTCAATTCCAGAGCTGAAATTATCCAAATGATTCTAGTGAAGGTGTATGGAACATTTCAGGATAAGCATTAACAAACATCTCCACAGAGACAAAAGATGACAGACTTTCTACAGAAAAAGTTACAAAGTGCACCTTTAAGTCTATCTTGCCATGAGGTAATCAACAGTGACAGAATGCAAACTGGACAGTGCGTCTCTAATGAGGTGTTACATTGTCTAACTTTGTGTAGCGTTTAGCCTTTAGCGTTCGCATTATCAGAGTGTGAGAATGGAACCACAGTGAAACAATGAAACCATCTGCAGCTCCAGCGATTAGACCGTTCCCAGGGCTCCTTCATCCAATTGTTTTCAAGCCAAATCTGATGGCGTGTTTCACCTACCTCTGCTCAGCTCCACGGTTACTGGACGTGATCAGGTACTTTTTCTGCAACGTGAGGGGGGAAAAAAAGAAAATAGAGGTCTTAAAATAAACTTCTGTGAATTTGAACTGAAAGGCGCATTGTGTAACTTTTCTAGTGGAGGGTCCATCAAAGGAGACCAAACCAGACTAAGTTACAGGTCAGATCTGTGGAGAGGTGACCCCGTTCACAGTCCGAATACCTGTTTTTGTCAGTATTTTTGAGCTGTAAAACCACCTGTAATTTAAGGCTACTTTTATATGATGACGGTCTGAACTGAAGAGGCAAAAGTGGCGTTGCGTCTTCATTTTTTATTCCATGTTTAGATTAGTATTTTCGGGAGGAAATCTGCGTGCATACGGTGACGCTAAAGTGTGTGGAATTTGATTGGGCATGCATGCCAGGCAGCTCGGTGGTGACACTAGGTGGTGATGTATGTGATGTAAATGCATACGCAACGTGAGCAGATCTGACCAGAGTTTTGCGTCTTGGGCAGTGTAGCTGGAAACACTACTGCGGAGCGTATTCAACTTTTCCATTCTGGAGGGTGGTTTCGGATTTTTGCATTTTTAAACCTCAAAAACGGCGTCACCGTCTAAACGAAAGGCATGTCTCATAAAATATTTTTTGTTTTTTGCCTATAAGCCTTCTCGTGTAAACAGGCCCTAAAGTTGCACAATGTCTTCATGGAGATATTACACTTATTTTTCCCTATGAGACAGCAGGTAACACCACAGGCTCAAGCTACATGTCAGATCTGTGGAGAGGCAAGCCCACTCATAGTTAGAATGCAAGTTTTTAGGTCAATAAAAACCCATATTCTTGAATAAATGGAAGATGGATATGTTTAATGCCATACCGGGACATTCCAGGGAAAAATATAATATCTCCATGGAGACACACAGGTGGTGGACCCTCCACCAGAAAAGTTACACAGCACACCTTTTAATAAATATAAAGTAGAGCTGTGTAAAGTCATACTGTGGAACATTCCAGGCAGAACAATGACAGATCCTTATAAACAAGCAGGTGACGGATCTCAACCAAAAAGTTTACACAGTGCGGCTTTAATATTATACAAGAACATCTCAATCTAACATGTGGCAGAGGCAAAACAAAGAACAATTGTTGAAGGCACAATGCTACGGTAACGTCACTGAAACAGAATCCAAATGCGTTCACGCTAACTCAGTGTGAAGAGTCATACGCAGAGCTGGTCATTTTAGATATATGAGGTAATGTGGGTTTAAAGTAGAAATAAAGCCAGAGATTTTGTCTGTCTTAAAGCTACATTATGTCACTTTTTCTGGGGGAGGGTCTGTTCTGTTCACCTGCTTGTCTCCGTGGAGATGTTATTGCTTTGCCTGGGACCTGTTATGGCACGGCAGTAAATGTATCTATCGCTATGGGAACGAGAAGGTTACCCCACCAGGACAAGTTACAGGTTAGATCTGTGGAGAGATGACCGCGCTTACAGTAAAAATGTTTTTGGAGTTAAAAATAAATAAATAAATAACAAGAATGCTATAATGTGGAACATTCTAGACAAAACATAGTGCCCCTTTTTAAATATCTATGACTTTAAATGTTTTATATTACACAAAATTGATTCCAAAACATACATGGAGTTGTGTTTTGTTTAATTTATGTTTGAGTAATCCTTTATTATTATTCTGTCCACATTTCTAAAGCTCAAAATCCTCTGTACCACTTTGTGATGTCATGACTAAGTAGTTTTCAAGTTAACACCTACATTTTACCTTTTTGTTTGTGCAATTCCAGGGTTTAAATTATCCAAATGTTTCTAGTGAAGGTGTATGGAGTTTAAAAACACAGTGGAGCACTTATTGTATTACTATATTACATCACAAGGTTGAGTGTTTTCTGTTTGAGAGAAGAATTCATCCTAAATTTGCAGTTTTTGTGTGTTAAACATGTGTGAATGAAACAAAACAGAACTCCAGGCATGTGTTTGATGAGGAGACAACGTTGTAACATAGATCAGAAAATAGCCTAATATAGACCTGCTAAAGGGCCTATATTACACTATTTTCTGATGGTTTACATATGACCTGACTTGTACAACTTTTGAAAATAGCATTTATATTAAAGTAATCCTCTTTATTGTAGCCCTGTGTGCTTCTTGGACGCCTTTGAAACCAGGTCACCACAAAAGCATGACTCATCTACAGGATCTGGCCTCTTTTATTCAACTGCTAAACCTAAAATCCTTTTTGAGAATCGTCCTGGAAACGGCAGAGAAATCCCCAACATGTGCTGAAATACTATAGCTCCAGAAGAAGAGGCTTGGACCATTTTGTTTAGATCAGAATCAGCGTGGGTCAGGACTTGGAATTAAAGTGGACATGTTCTGCAAAATGGACTTTTCATTTTATAATTGTTTCCCTTCTCATTTACCTCGTGAAGTTGTATTTAGAGTGATTCATGCATGTGTGTAATCTGTATTCTCCTTTATTCCAGACCTCATTGGTCCATTGTTCAAACGCACAATAAGTCTTGTTTAAAAGCTTTTGGTTTTACTTGTTTCTAATTCAATGATCCAGCATCTGTCAAGTCAAATGAATTAACAGAAGGTCCATGTCATGTGGTACATTTTAGTGTTGTCACGATATCACATTTTCAAATATGGTTCCAATACAGATTCCAGTACCACAGTTTGATTATAAAAAACACTCAATACTAGTTTTAGTATTGATTAGTATCAGATTTTTCAATAATTATCACAAGCATAGTACATTTATCCAATTTGTTTCTATACTACTTACAGAAGTAACAGACTAACTACAGATTTTTAAATGTTCACTGTGTAACTTTTCTGTTGGTCACTAGCTTCTCTCCATGGAAATTTTATTGTTTTGCCTGGATTGTTCCACAGTATGGCATTAAACAAACCGTATATCCACCATGCATTTCTTCACTTGCAGGTGTTTTCATTGAGACCATGCATTCTTTGCATTGTACAGATCTGGAACATATAAAACAATAGCATCTCCGAGGAGTGTTTTATTAGTTGCTTCTTATTTTGGATTGTTGGGGTCGATTGTTTAGGACTTTTTTTCAAAGGCTTGGTTGCCTATTTCTTTCTGAAATTTTAGTCATTTTGTTGCATGGTTGAACGTTTTCGGTAAAATAGATCAATGCGACGTGTTGTGATAAGGGTTAGAGTTGCAATTTGTTTCAAATTTTAAACACGTCCAGAAGAATTGCCAAAAAGACTGAAATATGAACTAACAGACTAATATAACATGTACAGATCTACACTACAGGGTTAGCAGTTTTATGCAGAATAAGACAGGTTTTCTTGTTTATGGAGGAAGTTATGATACTTTAAACTTTACTTTGTTTGTCATTTTAGTCTGCAGTTTTGTTTACCTTCATCTTGGAGCCCTGTTTTATAGCTAGTACCTGAGAATTCCACATCTGTTATTCTTCTTCATTGACTCACTTTCTTTCGTTGATAAGGTTTTGGCACTGGCCCCATTAGGTTGACAGATTATTCGCTGGTATCTCTCCACAGTTAAAAATTGTCCCGAAACACACATATCTCTAAATCCCCGTGGGAATCATGTTTGTTTTGAAGGCTCAGAGGTCAAAGGTTATCACGACCGACACTATTTGTGCTAAAGAGCCAAATTATCACAGACTGCATTCAAGGAAACGAATCCCTAAGAATCACATTAGAACACTGGTTTACTCATACATAAACATGGGTGAAGTGTCTTGCCCAGTGACACAAAGGCAAAGGATCTAAAGTGCATATGACAGGTTAGACTATTCATTTCAGTAAAACATATTGACATAATTGACTGCTTTTTTACAAATGTAACTTTTAGTCCTGGCTTGGTTCTGGTTTAATCCTGGCTTGGTCCTGGTTTAGTCCTGGTTTAGACCTGGTTTAGACCTGGTTTAGTCCTGGCTTGGTCATGGTTTAGTCCTGGTTTAGACCTAGTTTAAACCTGGCTTGGTCCTGGTTTAGACCTGGTTTAGACCTGGTTTAGGGTTTAGACCTGGCTTGGTCCAGGTTTAGTCCTGGTTTAGTCCAGGTTTAGTCCTGGTTTAGACCTAGTATAAACCTGGCTTGGTCCTGGTTTAGTCATGGTTTAGTCCTGGTTTAGACCTGGTTTAGGGTTTAGTCCTGGTTTAGTCCTGGTTTAGACCTGGCTTGGTCCAGGTTTAGTCCTGGTTTAGTCCTTGTTTTGTCCTAGTTTAATCCTGGTTTCATCCTGGTTTCAGAGCTGCAGGAAGTAGGGGTGCTGGGGGCGCTGCAGCACCCCCTAGTGGCGAGAGGGATTTTTTTTTTTTTTTTTTATGTATTAAAATACACAATTTATAAATTCGTTTTGAATATTTTGGAGAGTGATTCTGACACATGTAGGCTGTTATGTGTATTTAGAGTTTAATTTAATAATTTTTAGCCCTTGACATGCAAGTTTACAAAAGTTATGATGTCAATATCAGGCTTCCCGCTTGCTAGCTTACTTCACAGCATCCCTTCTAAAAAATTACTTCCAGTGGCCCTGCCTGGTTTAGTCCTGGTTTAGTCCTGGTTTAGTCCTGGTTTAGTCCTAGTTTAGTCCTGGTTTAGTCCTGGTTTGTGTATGGTGACCATTAGCTTGCTCTGAAGTTAGCATTCAAATCGTTAGCGGCTCATTTTAGCGTCAGCTCAAAGGCAGTTAGCGTTAGCGTCAGCGCGACTCTGAGGCTCATTTTTCACTCTGTGTTTGGATGTAAAGACGCTCAAGAAGAACCGGACCAGTACACTTCGACTGGACCTAATGTAAACACACAGAGTTAATGGAGCAGACAAGAGGAGGAGGAGAGAGGGGGGAGGAAGTGAGGAGAAAGAGGAGGGAGAGAAGAGAAGAGAAGAGAAGAAGAGAGGAGGGAAAAGGAGGAGGAGAGATGGGAGGAAGAGAGAGGAGGGAGAGAAGAAGAGAAGGAGGAGAAAAGAGAAGGAGGAGAGAAGGAAAAGGAGGAGGAGAGGTGGGAGGAAGAGAGAGCGGAGGGGAGAAGAAGAGAAGGAGGAGAGAAGAGAGAAGGAAAAAGGAGGAGGAGAGATGGGAGGAAGAGAGAGGAGGAAGAGAGGAGAAAAAGGAGGAGAGGAGAAGGAAAAAGGAGGGAAAATGAGAGGAAGAGAGAGAGGAGGAGAGACGGGAGGATGAGAGGAGAGAGTGGAGGGGATGAGGGGGGAAGAGGAGAGGAGGAGGGGAGAGAAAGAAGGAGGAGGTGAAGAAACAGGAGGCAAAACAAGGAGGAGAGATTGGAGGGCTAGAGGAAGAGAGAAGGAAGAGAAAGGGGAGAGAAGACGGAGGAGGAGAGAGGAAAACAGAACCTAATTTACGAGGAGAAAGGAGGAGAGAGGAGATGGGATGAGAGAAGAGGAGAGGAGCTTGAGCAGAGTGTGGGGGGCCGTGGGGACTCTTGGGTGGGCAGGTCTGTGGGTGGGCAGACGGGTCCAGTGAGCTGAGGCTGAGTCACCACCAGAACCAGTCCGAACCAGAACCACAGACAAAGACCAAACAGACCAAGAAGAGTTCAGAGCCACCAGGACACTTTTCCTGCTGTTTGGAAGGAGAACTACTCTGAACATGGACTTTTCAGAGCTTTTAACCATGTTGTAGTGGTTTTCCTTCTCATTTACCCTCTTCAAGTTGGATTTAGAGTGATTCACACATGTTTTAGAAATCTGTATTCATTATTTGCATTCAAGACGTCATTGCTCTGATCTATCCACGTTTTCATTCTTCCTTCTTCAGTTTTATTTTTCTAACTGGTCATAGGCGTAGGATTCAGCAGCATCACAGCCATTTTGGTACATGTAGTTCGGGGTCTGGTTTTTGGTTCAGGTTCAGCCCTGGTTTAGTTTTGATTCAGTCCAGTTTAGATCCTGGTTTAGGTCCTGCTTTGGTCCTGTGTTGGTCCTGTTTTGGTCCAGGTTTAGTTCTGGGTTGGGCCTTTTCTAGTCTTGGTTTAGTCCTGATTTAATCCTGGTTTAGATCCTGGTTTGGTCCTGTGTTGGTCCTGCTTTGGTCCTGCTTTGGTCCAGGTTTACTTCTGGGTTGGTCCTTTTCTAATCCTGGTTTAGTCCTGGGTTAGTATTGGTTTAATCCCAGTTTAGTCCTGGTTTAGTCCTGGTTTAATTCTGGTTTAGTCTTGGTTTAGTCCTGGTTTAGTCCTGGTTTGGTCCTTTTCTAGTCCTGATTTAGTCCTGCTTTGGTCTTGCTTTGGTCCAGCTTTTTCAAGTTTTAGTCCTGGTTTACTCTTGATTTACTCCCGGGTTGATCTGTATCTAGTCCTGGTTTAGTTCTGGTTTGGCTCTTTTCTAGTCCTGGTTTAGTCCTGGTTTAGTTTTGGTTTAGTTCTGGTTTGTTTCTTTTCTTGTTCTGGTTTAGTCCTGCTTTGATCTTGCTTCGGTCCTGCTTTTTTCAAGGTTTAGTCCTGGTTTACTCTTAATTAACTCCTGAGTCAGTCCTTTTCTAGTTCTGGTTTAGTCCTGGTTTAGTCCTGCTTTAGTCTTGCTTTAATCTTGCTTTGATTGATTTAGTCCTGATTAGATTCCTGGTTTAGTACCCATAGTTTAGTCCTGCTTTAGTTCCACTTTTCATGTGTTGTGTGACTGTTGCCTATTTGGTTCTGGTTTGGTCCTGGTTTAGTCCTGCTTTAGTCCTGGTTTAATCCTGCTTTAGTCCTGGTTTAATCCTGCTTTAGTCCTGGTTTAATCCTGCTTTAGTCCTGGTTTAGTCCTGCTTTAGTCCTGGTTTACATGTGTTGTGTGTTTGTTACTGATTCTGTGCTTGACTCCAGGAGAAGTGTGAAACTTTATCCCACACGAGGTGACATCATGTTTCAGCGATGATGTTTGAAACCGCACTCACTTCAGGCCATTCCGCTGCCGATTCAAAGAAAACCACGCATTTCCGGAATTTCATAACATTATTTCATTCTGTTTAATGGGCCTGGATCCAGTGTTTTCCGTGTATTTGAGCAAAATACGCTTGCCTTCCAGTACAGAAGTGTTGTAATGAGCAGCTCTTGATGTCAAAATAACTGTGTACTGTTTGTATCTAATTACAAAGAGTTTTATTTTCCCAGAATCAGGAAATCCCCAGTAGCATGCTAGTTGTTATTAGCTCAGTCACAAGAACTTCACTTGGGTCTCTGAAAGTTGTAAAAAGCTCTTATTATCTCATTGTGGTGAATAATTATGGTGCTCTGAATGCATAATGTGAGTGAGAAATAACTTTGAACCACTGGAAACTGGAATAAATGCAACATAGATAAGTTTAATGCCATACTGAGGAACATTCATGACAACGTAATAGCATTCCCACACAGCAAAAAGTGGAGTGTTAAAGTTGACTCTCACAGAATCCGTTTTAACATTTTCTCACGGTTTATACGAGTCCAGTCTGTCCTAAAGTTAATTTAATATTTTTGGAAATGTTAATTAAGTAACACTGGACCAAAGTTCCTGTTTAACTTTGAAATCAAGAGTTATATTAATGTTTTGAGAGTAAACAGATCACACTTTGTAGGGTTTTCCAGATTTAGCTAAACAATACTCAGAGGTGTTTTAATTTTACTTTTTATTTTGGTTAATTTAAATGAAATTATGTACAAAACTGGTTCAAACTGGTCTTCTCTCACGGGAGTTTGAAGTGGTGGGTTGGAGGTTCCAAATTAACACTGAGAGAGTTGAATTAACGCTGGGGAAGTTGGAATTAACTTAAACCATATCAACTCTGCCAAACCGTAACCCTAACCCCAACTGGATTCCCTATTTAACTTTCAAATTGTTAAAATAACACTTTTTGAGTTAAAAACAACTCTGAAATATTTTACTCTGAAATTGTAACCGGCCAGTTTTTGCTGTGTATGTAGAAAAGCATGTGTCAGAGTCAGACCGTCCACCAGAAAAGTTACACAGTGCAGCTTTAAACAGCCCATGTTACTCTGTTTTCTGATTTCTGTTCTAATGTAGTTTCCTCATCAAAAAGAATCAGGAAATGCACGTTAGCATGCTAGTTGTTAGGTTAGTCAAGTCAAAACCTCGCTCTGGTCTCTGAGTTGTTAAAACGGTAAAAATCAGATACGGCGCCTTTTTAAGTAACACAATTTCTTCTACGAATGACAAAATACCCTGGTATGGAGGAGGGCCTGTCGTCTGCTTGTTGTTTCCATGGAGATGTTATTACTTTGCCTGGAATGTTCCACAGTATGACATTAAACTTGTCTATCTTGCATTTATTCATTACAGTTTTTTATTGCACAAAAATGCCTCTCCCACTGCCGCATGTTTTGAAACGCTTTTCACCATTTTCAGAGGCGAGAGTGGAGTTTTATCGCAACAGCTAGTATGCTAACAGTGTACTTCCTGATTCTCTCACAATACTCTGCTTTATAATTACATGCAGGACATTGACTTATTTTGAGCTCAAGAGCTGCTTATACAATATATCTGTACTCAAATACATGGGGGAAAAAAGATCCAAATGATTTTAGTGAAGGTGTATGGAGTTTAAAAACACAGTGGAGTGGAGCACACCACATGACATCACAAGGTGGAACTGAGTGTTTTCTTAGCCTAAATATGCAGGGTTTGAGTGTTAAACATGTGTTTAACACACAAACAAAACACAACTCCAGGTGTGTTTGTGATGAGGAAACAACTTAACATAGCTCATAAAATAAATTGCAGTTTTTATGTTTTTCTTATTTCATATGTGAAAAATGGAAAGTAGTTTAGAAGCAGGTTCAGACACAACGGGACGGTCGTATAAAAAAGTATAAAATGGTGATTAAAGTGTTGTTTTATTTAGTCCATTGGATCCTGTGGCTTTATAAGTCTGAGAATGATTGACAGGTGAAGTCTGCGCTGTTGGGAAATGACTTAACAAAAGCTCAGCTTTATTATACCTCCATTTACCCATGTGTAGCCTGAAGGTCTGACTGGAAAGAGGAGGAGAGAGGGAGGGGGAGAAGAGGGGGAGAGAGAGGAGGGAGGGAGGGATGGAGATGGAGGTAGAGAAGAGTGAGGGATGAGAAGAGAGGGAGAGAAGAGGGGGAGAGAGAGGGGGAAGAGAGGAGAGAGGGAGGGAAGGACATGAAGGGAGAGAAGGCGGATGGAAGAGGGAGAGAGAAGAGAGAGGGACAAGAGTGGGAGAAGAGGGAGGGATGGGAGGGGGAGAGAAGAAGGAAGGAAGAGGGGGTAAGAGAAGAGGGGGGGAGAGAGGGGAGAGAAGAGGGAGAGGGGGAGAGGAGAAAAAGGAGAAGAGGGAGGGACGAGAGCGGGAGAAAAGGGAGGGAAGAGAGGGGAAGAGAGGAAGAAAAAGAGAGAGGGAAGGGAGGGAAAAGACAAATGAAGAAGGGGGACGAGAAGAGAAGAGGGAGGGAGAAGGAGGAGGGAAGAGAAGAGGGAGGAAAAGGAGGAGAAATGAAGGAGGGACGAGAAGGGAGGAGAAGAGGGTGGGACATGAGGGAGAGAAAAGGGAGGTACAAAAGGGGAAGAGAAGAGGGAGGGAAAAGAGGAGAAATGAAGAGGGAGGGAAGAGAGAGAGAGGGAGAGAGAGTAAAGTGGATAAAGAGAAAAGAGAGAGAGGAAAATAAAGGAATGAAAGAAATGGGGTGAGCAAGACAGGAGGAAGAGAAGGGAGGGGAGAAAGAAAGAAAGATAGAAGAGAAGAGGTGTGAAGAGAGAGATTGAGAATCATCTTGTCATGATACTGAAATTTCCAACTGGATTTCGATACTTGATACTTAACACCGATTCCGATACCAAAATGATATGAAAGAACACTGAAATTTGGACAATACCATACAAGACCATACCTCCTCCTAACCCTGTTCTGATGTGATGAAATATCCCACAGTGGGGCATTAAACCTATTCTAATGTAGTGCCGCGCTCAGAAACTTACCTGGAGTTCTGTTTTGTTTTAATTCCATGTGTTTTAGTAAAGCAGCTTCTCTCTGCACACTCTGTTACACCCTGTGACATCATCAGGTGGTAATCCAGAAGTGCTCCTCAGTGTTTGTTAAGTCATCATTCAAGTAGTTTCAGTTTTATGCATGTTCACACTTTGCCAACGTGCTTAATCTTTTTTAGAATAAAGTGCACTATGTAACTTTTCGGCTTGTCTCCATGACGATTGGTGTCGTTTAAAGGAGGTTGAGGTGTTAACTCATTCACAGTAAGAATGTATGCTCTTCAAGCCATTTTTGGGCGATAAAAAACTGTGATGAACAAAAGCAAGATAGATAAGATTAATGCCCTATTTGCACGAGGTTGGTATTACCCGTGGACCTTTGGTGATTTGTAATAATTGCGGTAGATGCCTGAGATCTTAATCCCGTGCGAATGTGCCATGTCCGTAATTTGTAAAGTAAAAATTCCGCCGCAAATTACTTACAATATTCTGCCAAACACAGACAGTCCAGTGATAATACTAGTTCCGTGCGAATCTGCATTTCAGTGATTGTTGTTGTAATTGCGCGTCTTTTTTCTCTTTCAATCTCAGTCAGTGTCAGTAAAATGGAGCAATTTACGGACTTTGCTTATCCCGTAAGTAACGCAGAGGTGGGGCGGTAATTTGCAAATTACCAGACGTCCCCAGGTTGTACTTATCCCGTGCGAAAAGGGATTAAGTAACATTCATGACAAAGTAGTAACCTTCCCATGGAGACAAGCATGTGTCAGGGTCAGAATCTCCACCAGAAAAGTTACACAGTGAAGCTTTAAAAGGTTCATATGATGCTATTTTCTGATCTGTGGGTCATTTCATGCCAAATCTCCGAATGCCCCTGCTTGACCATCTCAGATTTGACTGAAAAAATTCTAGGTGGTTCACACACTTTCCAATCAAAAAAGTCCCAAATTGTAGCTCACAACTCTATATAGTTTTGTCATGAAAAAATATTTTGTCAACTCTGCCCTGACCTGTTTTGAGCAGAGTTTTCCATGGAGCTGCTTTCAGATTGCTGTATCTGAAAACATTTTTAAAGTCGGTCCTTCAAATTTTTAAGGGTTAATATTTGTCAAATGTACTTGTAGAATCTGGACTTTTACACATGTGCTTTTGATTTATTACAGATATCTGGGGGCTTGAATTTGCTCGTAAATTCTCTTCTTCAAATATGAGGGCGTCTTTGAAGGACTGTGAAAAGTGCAATTTCAAAGACAGAGGTTTGATATTGAACATACACCTTTCCACACATGCTGTGGACTTTTGTATTATAAAACTGACCCTCTGTGATGAACGCTCTAAAAGATATATTAAGTGTTAAAAATGCAAAAAAAATTTATTGGGTGCCAGCTTTACCATGTTATACCAAAAAAATTATAGCACCCACCAACATAAAATGGACTGTTTTAGAAAGCCTACATGTCTGTTTTTAACATATCCAAAATGTGTGATGGTGTTCTGCCTTATTTTCGCAAAATTAATTTTTGAAAAAAGTCAAATCTGAGATGTTTGAGTGGGGGCATTCAGAGATCTGGCATGGAGTGGCCCCTATGTTAAAATGTTGTTTCCTAATCAGTTGGTTTTGTTTCATTCACACATGTTTAACACACAAACCCTCCATATTTAGACTGAGTTTTTCCTCTCAAACTGAAAAAACTCAGTACTCCACCTTGTGATGTCATGTGGTAACACAGGAAGAACTCCAGTGTGTTTTTAAACTCCACACACCTTCACTAGAATCATTTGAATGATCACAGCCCTGGATGTGCCAATCTCAACTAAACTAAATTTTAGTTTAGTAGCTCCTTTTAGTTTACAGCTCCTTTTAATAAACTAAAGTTTATATAAGGTGGAAAAGAGCATTTTGAGCGTTTGAGATGTAGACAGACTAAAAAAGAGTTACTCAAACATGAGTGAATGAAACAAAACAAAACTCCAGGTCTATTTTTGAGGAGGTACAATACAATAATAAAATAACATGACTTAAAGTTCACAAGAGTTCATTTTGCGTAATACAGCCCCTTTAAGTTCTGCGAAAATTTCAAAACTCCATTCTATTAAAAAGTTGTACCTGAGATTTTAAAATAGCCTGAATAGAGCCGAACACGTCTCCTTTAACCTTTGGAACCTTATAAACTTTTTCAGAGACATTTTATTGTTCAGTGCCCACTCCAGGAGCAGATAACGCTGTAAAAACAAACACACAATAACCCCGCAGAGGAGTGCGCAGCTTTATCGGTGATGATCTTTGCGAGCGCTTATTTTAAACTTAAACGCCTCATTGTCTCCATGGCAGGCTCGCCCTTCTGTACGCGGCCGCCATATTTGAACTGGCGTGCGTCCAAAAGCGCCACAGAAAACGCAGAGAGGTTTGAAAGGGAGGGGGAGTTTCAAAGGCTGTGTTTGCACTGTGAACAGAGGTGAAGTAAGAGCAATGATACTTCAAAATAATATTACTTAAGTAGAAGTACAAAGTAGTGGGCCAAGAAATGACTGAAGAGTAAAATGTATTTAGTGAAAAGTAATTTAGTCCTGGTATAGTCCTGGTGTAGTCCTCATATAGTCCTTGTGTAATCTTGGTATGGTCCTAGTTTGGTCCTGTGGAGTCCTGGTGGAATCCTAGTTTGGTCCTGGTCTAGGCCTGGTCTAGTCCTAGTTTGTTCCTAGTGTAATTCTGGTTTGGCCCTGTTTTGGTCCTTGTGTAGTTCTGGTGTAGTCCTGGCATTGTCCTAGTTTGGTCCTGGTGTAGTCCTGGTATGGTCCTGGTATGGTCCTAGTTTGGCTCTAGTTTGCTCCTGGTCCAGTCCTGGTAGAGTTCTTCCGTAGTTCTTCCGTAGTTCTTCCGTAGTTCTTCCGTAGTCCTTCCGTAGTCCTTCCGTAGTCCTGCCGTAGTCCTGCCGTAGTCCTGCCGTAGTCTTGCCGTAGTCTTGCCGTAGTCTTGCCGTAGTCCTGCCATAGTCCTGCCATAGTCCTGCCATAGTCCTAGTTTGGTCCTGCTGTAGTCCTGGTATGGTCCTTGTTTGGTCCATGTTTGGTCCTAGTTTGGTCCTGATGTAATTCAAGTATAATCCTGTTATAGTCCTGATTTTAGTGTTTGTTCAGACCATGTTTAGTCCTAGTTTAGTTCTTGTTTACCAAGCAAAAAACATTACTCAAGTAAGTGTAAATTACTTCAAAATAATATCACTCAAGTAGAAGTACAAAGTAGTGGTTCAAGAAATTACTCAAGTAAGAGTAAAAAGTATTTAGTAAAAAGTACTATAGTCCTGCTATAGTTCTGATATAGGTCTGGTATAGTTCGGTCCTGGTTTAGACCTGATCTTAGTCTTTGTTTACCAAGCAAAAATTTTAATCAAGTAAGTGTAATGTTACTCCAAAATAATTTGTAAGTAAATAAGAGTAAAAAAGTATTTGAGAAAACTACTCAAGTAAGAGTAACTTGAAGAGCAACTGTTGAGAATAACATCTGATTTATAATTTAAATTTGATGTAACTGGAAAGACCAAAAAAAAAAAACTGATATTTTCAAAGGATAGATACGAGAATGTCTGTCTGAAGAAGTGGTGCAAGAAACAACAAAACAATAAATGTTCAAATCATTTCATATTGTCACATAAACCTTTGTCACTTATTGACTTACTCACAATGGCAATAGGACAGAAAAGAGCAAGTTCTTTTAAAAAGTTACTCAAGTAAATGTAACTGAGTACTCCACATCTCTCCACATGTGAAGTTTTGCATGTGAAGAAAAGACACGTGTTCCTGGTTGCTAAGGAAAGAACCGTAACTAAGGAAGTGATCCGTGCCAAGAATGCGGTGTGCAAACAGCAGCAGATCTAACCCGGCCGGGTAATTGTTTAGTATTAATTACAAACCCTCACTTACTCTTTTACTTAATGTCTTTCCCTGTTCCTGAAAGATTTAAAGGTGCAGTGTGTAACTTTTCTGGTATCTGAGATAAGAGAACCTTTATTTGTCCCACAATGTCCCACAGTGTCTCACAATGGGGAAATTCCAGTTGTTATTGTTTTGCCTGTTCCATAGGATGACATTTAACTTAAAGGTGTGTTTTTTTGTTTTTTTTTTTGGCCAGAAATAAATCTCTTGAGTGGGTGCCATCTGTTAGGAGAGGCACTTTAATGGCAGTGGTTCTCAGTGTGAAGGGTCTCAAGGCATCTACAGGGTCCTGACATTATTTCAAGATATAATAAACACATTTAGCTTTTTTTTTTTTTTTTTTTTTTTTCTTTTTCAAACATGTATAAGATCTGATTTAGTCCTGGTTTAGTCCTGGTTTAGTTTTTGTATAGTCCTGGTTTTAATCGCTTTGGTTCAGACCTTGTTTGGACCTTGTTTAAATCTGGTTTAGTCCTGGTTTAGTTATGATTTAGACTTTGATTTATTATAGACTTATGCCACATTTTTATTTTTAATATTTGTGACCCATTTCTTACTTTGTTTTTGCTCACGGTCACGATATCTGAAAACAATTCTCACCGTTTCTTTCACTGCAATCCAGCCCCAAGATGGCCGCCCTGCAGATTTGTTAGCATGTTTGTTAACGTGTATTTGTTAGCCTGTGTATGTTATCGCATGTTTGTTAGCATGTGTTTGTTAGCATGTGTTTGTTAGCATGTGTTTATTAGCGCATGTTTGTTAGTGTGTGTTTGTTAGAGTGAGTGCTTACAGACTCACTCTGTTAGTGCGTCTTAGTTAGCGTGTGTCTTAGTTAGCGTGTGTGTTTGTTAGTTTGTTAGCGTGTGTGTTTGTTAGCGTGTGTGTTTGTTAGCGTGTGTGTTTGTTAGCGTGTGTGTTAGCCTCAGAGCGCTCTGTTCTGTGTTCAGGCTGATTTGACTCTTTGCAGCAGAGTCTCAGATGTGAGCTCATCTGTGTGCTCGGCCAAGTTTGGATTGGCTGAAAATCAATGTTTAAGGTCATTGTTTTCAGGCCACATTTCATTGAAAAGACTTTGTTTAGTAATGAGCTTTGCGTTTGAGTTTTTAACCCTCTAGTTTTCTCATCAAAAACAAAAGTGGAGCTCTGTTTTATTTCATTCATTCTTAGCAATTCAACCAGAAGCATCAAGGATAACATTTAGGTTCACATCCTTGAATAGTGCACAATACGTATATGATGTCATCTTTATGGTGGAGGGTTCATCACATGCTTGTTTCCATGGAGATTGCTGCAATGTTCCACAGTGTGCCATTAAACTTTACTGTTTTTAATGTATTCATTTGCTTTTATTGCTCAAAAATACCATGGAGGGGGGGTTGCCTCTCCACAGATCTGACTTGTAACTTGTTCTCATTTTTTACCTAAAAGTTAAATGCATTTTTAACAGAAAAAAAGAAACTGAGCAGCAGTAGTAAGCGGAGTTGGCCACATTGTTCCAGAGGTCAGTTCCATTGGGAGGAAAGCGTACTGCCATTGTTGAAACACAGTTTTCTTTTATTATTAGATTTCTGGTGACTACAGTGTAAATTAATCCAATTTAATTGTGTGTCTAACAGACAAAACAAGATTTTATGGATATTTTTGATTTGTAATTTTTCATTAAAATACAGATTCAGTTCACAGGTCACATTTTACTCATCCAGGAGCAATAACATTTGAGAGAAGACTGAAATCTGAAATCTGAATTTAAAACTAATCCAAGAATCCCATGCATTTCAGAACTTGTTTGTAGAGGTGTAAACTACAGGGTGAATGCAACTTTTACACAGAATAAGACCCTATGGAGACACAGGGAGGACATCTGACATACAGAGAGGGCGTCTAACACAGAGACATTTCAGAACACGTCCGTAAAGGTCTAAACTACACGGTTAGCAGATTTTACACAGAAAAGGCTCTATGGAGACTCAGGGGAGGGCATCTGACTCACAGAAAAGGTATCTGACACACAAAGAGGACATGAAATTACCCAAAGCGCTCCAGATCTTGGGTTAAATCATTGCAACTTCTCAAATGGACCGCATTTGTTCCACTGTGGCAGAGTTCTTATATGGACCCACTTCTTTTGGCGTGAGCTCTGATTGAAACTGGCTGGCTGAAGTTTGGGAACTGCTTTGTTGGAAGTAGTAGTAGCAGTAGTAGTAGGATTACTTCTAATTGACACAGACATGTACACATTATAGTACCACAGTAAGGTCGGCCAAAGAGGGACCTGAGAATTGAATATTGAGTTTTTGGTTTTGGATGTGCTCTTCATAGTTTTAAGTTTCCAGTTTGAAGCAGTCTTGTCGTTATTGTTCTTTCGACTCAGGGTTATAGTCACCAGCTCCATGTGGACTTTGAGCTAAACTGCTTTTGTCAGCAGAGGAGCAGCCAGAGAAGACAGAACCAGTGTTTATGTCAATGCTTTCACTTATTCTCTTTCTCTTATTCCCAAGGGCTGGATGAAGTTCTCACTGCTGTTACTTAAAGTGCATTTGACAGGTTTTCATGGTTTTCTAATCATGACTGGGTAGGGTGAAGGGCTTAGAGAAAAAATGGCCAAAAAAATCTCTGCACACGCGATGATAATGATTTAAATTTATTTTAATATAAGTCAGAGCAGGAACTCATCATCTTTCAAATAGGAGGAGCTCTTTTCATTCTTATCATAGCATTATTTAAGAAACTGTAAACTGCTATTTTAATGTCTTTCTTATTCTGTAAAGCACTTTGAATTACCTTGTGTACAAATTGCATGATACAGATAACATCACATCGTTCTATAGGTGAGTAATATTTATAAAGACAAATGGGAGCAGCAAATATGAACATAGTTGTAAAGCAGAATTTTGTTATGTATGCAGTGAGTTCTTGGGTATAGCTAATAACAATTCCACATTTGTGAACTTACTTTCTGGATATTTCACATCAAAGTCCAATTAGGGATATAACAATAACTGAAATATCGTGATATTGTATCATCAGATGTCTCACAATAATATCGTGGGCTGTCACAATATATCGAATTACAAGTTCCTTTGCTTAAATGCATGGTTTTATAGTAGCAACAGCTTATAAACATCGGTAACTACATATCCCATGATTCATTTCAGTGCAGACAATGTGAAGAAATATGTTTTTTACTTGAATTCTTGGGATTATGATGGAAATAATTCACACCAGAACCTTGTCAAGGTATTTTAAAAGCAAAAAAGTTTCCTATCTACAGTTACATTAGTCTCCAAAGTATCGCAATAAATATCATACCATGAGAAGCATATCGTGATAATTTCGTACCGTGAGATTTGGATATCCTTACATCCCTATAATCATGAGAGAAATCTGTCTCTTTTCCCCATTTGAGAGTATGACATCATCACTATGGATAGAACAATAACAGAAATATTGTGATAATAATAATGACAATATTATAGAGAGTTGTCACAGTATATTGAATTACAAGTTCCTTTGCTTAAACGCATCGTTTTATAGCATATAACAACAATTAATAAATACGGGAAACTGCATATACCATGACTGATTTATTCAGTCATTAAGAAATATGTTTTTAACTTTCAAATTCTTAAGATTATGACACGAAAACGATTTGCTCTAAAGTCTTATCTAGGTATTTTAAAGGGCCCATCTCATGCAAAATCAACTTTTCAGAACTTTCTACCTTCTAAGAGTGATGTGTGGGCCTTATATATGTCGCCAAAGTGGTTTTTAGATTGATTTGGCATTTTTTAACGAATTGCAGCATATTTCTGCCACCCTCCCATGTGACAACGAACTAAATCCTGCTACAACGATGACACGGCAGCTACACCTATGACATGTTTGACGTAGCAGAAAGCGCTTTGCACCCGCCCCACTCCACCGCCTCCGCCGTGAAGTCCTCGTCCGATTCCAGGTCCAACACATGCGGCTGAACGCGCTATATCACCATGATGAATAAAAGTTTATTCCTACCACTATCAGGGTGCACGCCTGTCTCCCCCTCCCTCCCTGAGATGGCGGAGGAAGGGCGGCTCACTCAGAGTCTATGTCACGTTTGGAGGTTGGAGCCTGTGTTTTCTCAGGACGGGTGGGGGGATGAGTAAAAGTTGGCCTTTCATAGTTCCTGGTCTGTGATGCCTCCAAGAAATCAGTAAGATTTCATAACGTATTGTGTGAAGGATGTTCCAAAACCCAAATTGTGCTTGTATATGTGCAGAAGATACAATGTGAAAAGAGTTATTTTGGATGAGATGGGCCCTTTAAGAGCAAAAAGTATCTACAATTCCATTAGCCTCTCCAAAATATTACAATAAAACTCATACCATGAAATGAATATCGTGATAATATCGTACCGTGACATTTTGATATCGTTACATCCCTAATCATCACATTCAAGGATCTGAATCTGAATTTTATAAGGTGCTCAGCTCTAGTTTGCTGAGATATTCACTGTGGTAAATATTTGTCGTAGGTTACATCAGTTAGGTGGCGGTTTGTCAGAAAAAAAAAAAAAAGAAGATGAGATAAAATTCCATCTAAAATGCAGAGACAATTTATGCGCAAAATAAAGGTGTTGTCTTTTATTTTAATCATAACTATTGTGCAGTTTGACAAGTTTTAGCCCTTGTTTACATTATGGTTGCTAGGTAACAGTTATGGAATCACCTCTATGTATGTCACATCTGCTGCATGTGCCCAACCAGGAAGTGAAACTACAAACATCACCAAAATTAATAAAACAGGAAGAAAAATAAATAAATACTAGCAGATATGATTCTTTTGCACTGTTTTAAATCTGATGATGTTAACGATTTTAATGGCTGCTTTCACTTCTCTTATTCCCAATCCGAACTTCCCATTGGCACAGACCTCGGGAGGTTTTGGATCTGTGTTAAACATTGGCAAACGTGGCCCAGTGTCTGTTCAGTGTTTGAACATTTCAGTCCACTCCCTCAAACTCCAGTGGGATTTATATTTCCTTTTGTGCAGCGAGAACCAAAGCCCCCAGGAACGGCTCTTTTGGTAAACAAATAAAAATGAGCTAATAGGTCAATGAGGTGTGGGCCAAAATCTCCATGTTTTTAGCAGATGATCAGAAACAGGACTATTTTAATGTTGCACTACGTAACTTTTCACATTCTAGGTGGATGATCAGATATGTGCTTGTTCCAAAGACATGATATTGCTTGTGGAATGTTTTGCAATATGGTATTAAACTTGAAAACTTGACAGATTTTAGAATGTAATGTCATACTCCCAGATGGCGGCAAGAGATTACTTTTTTTTTTTTTTTTTTTGTGGTTAAACACAAGAACTCACAGTATTACAACAGAAATCTGCACTTTAGCTGTCCTCATCTGTATTAAATATTACTATCCTAACGTGGTTTACATGCAAAGTAACACGTGTCTAGGCAGTTCAATATTTTCCTCATGCTGTTTGAGTGATGACACCACAGGAGTCAAATGCCAGAGTAAAAGAATCAGAACTTTTGGCAACTATAGAGGAGTTTGGAGTGATGTTGACGTGGTGGTCTAACCGTAACCTGAGAATGCATGTTTTTTGAGCTATTTTTAAGCAACAAAAACACCTAGTTAGTGTTGATGCACCGATGTGATATTGGTATCGGATATCTGTTACTGAAAAATTTGCTGGATCAGATATCAGCTTCCAACCATCAATCCAGCCGATATCCTGACTCAGGGTATGCCCGGGCTTGACTACCCCAATTTAAGACTTTTTAAAGACCTTTTTAAGACCACTTTAAATGAAAATTAAGAAAACATCGCACACATTATGCGAGCGAAAAACACCAGATCCAATTCTAATAATGACAACTACCAATATTGTATCTAGAATCACTTCCCCATGATCCATCCAACATCTTCCTCCACTCTACTGATTATTTATTCATTTCTGCCGGTGCCTGAAACCAAAGTATTGTTGCACATACTCCAAATTAGACGTTCGTGCACATTAAGTGATTTCATGTTGTTTGTTTTTTTCCTTCCTCCATTTAAAATTGCACTGCAGCCCAGTTGACTAAAAAAAATAAAAATAGGCTAATGAAATGTAAGACTTTTGTGAAAGACATAAGACTTGGACAATATAATTTAAGACTTTTTAAGGCCTTAATTTAGGAACATAAGATTTAAGACCTTTTTAGGACTTTTAAGACCCCGCGGCTACCCTGCTGGACTTATAAACTGATGTAGTATTGTTCTTTTTTTTTTCTTTTTTTTTTACTGCTCTAGAAACTCTCATAATGTTTGAATTTGTATTTGTGAGGGATGTAACAATAAATATCGTGATATCGTATCGTCAAAGGTCTCACAATAACATCGTGGACGATCACAATATATCGAATTACAAGTCTCTTTGCTGAAATGAAGAGTTATGGTGCAGGAAAAGCTAAAACAAACAGAGGGAACTACATAGACCATGATCCTTTGCTCCATTTCAATGCAGACTACATGAAAGTTCTTTGGATTAAGTCTTGTCGAGGCATTTTAAGAGAAAAAAGTAGCATGTTCACAGTTTTTTTAGCCTCCACAAAATATCGCACCATGACGTGAATCGTGAAAATATCGTACTGAGAGATTTGGATATCGTTACAAAGTTGTTCTGGTCTGGTCTGTCTTTTTTATTTTTGTTTTAAGGATATATGGTATACGTTTTAATGCTGTCTCTGGAATGTAGGTGACGGACCATTCGCACCTTTTAAAAATGTTGTGCCTTATTTTAGCTGATGAAATCTAATACTGGAAACTTGGAAACTGTGCCCTTACACCACAAACCTTCTTAATCCAGCGTTATTTTACTGCCTCTATAAAGCACTTCACTCTCCCCCCTTCACAGCTGCATTAGTCGACTATAAGTGATATTTGAGACAGGTTCTGAGGTGCTTTTATGAGGTGGCTCCACACTCCTGAGTTAGGGTGTTTTGCACTCAGAGCTCTGGCTTCACTGTTCACAGGTTATCGACGCAATAAAACCAAGCTTTAAACTTTGGCCAAGATATACACACTTCACACCTCGTCTCTCCGGCTCCTGCTAATGAGAAGGTCTAAGGCACAGGGCAAATGTTTACTTCAATCTATGCCATGTGCAGCTGGTCTGGAATGTTCAGCAGTATGGCATTAAACATATCTTGCCTTTACTGAATTGCATATGTTTTCATTCCTTCAAAAACACAGTGGAAACATGCATTCTTTCCCAGTGTCCCATGGAGATAGATAAATTTAAAATAACTGCATGAAGCCAGCGCTCTTGCAGATTTTTATTAAGTTCGCAACTGAACTGAACAACCTGTGTTGCAAAAAGCTTAACCTGCAGAAAGAAGACATATCCAAGTTTGTGTCATTCTCAGTATATGGACAGACCTCATGTGAAAGCTCAGATCTATGGAATTTGCTGCTGAATTTCTTACTTACTCTGAAAAACATGTTTGAAATATTTTTAGTCTGAATTTTAGAAGCTGAAATTTTAAGTGTACATTTTCAAAATGTTTAAAAGTCAAAATAAAAATATCACCTTTTAAAAGTTCCAGCACAAATATTTTCAAGCCCTCAAATTCAACAGTCAAAATTCAAAGTGTAAAATTTGCTGTGAAAAAAATTTGCAGTAACGATCCAAGATCCAAGGCCTAAGGAATTGATCCAAAGTGATCTGATCTAATTTAGTAACAAACAGGAAATGGTGCAGTGAAATGATCTGATTGGTCAGAATTAGCCTCATTAAAACCCAATAGGAAAACAGCCAATAGGAAACAGCCTCTATCCTCCTCACTCTCACAAGATCGATTGCTTCTGCCTTGGCATCTTGGATCTGTGTTGAGAATTTTTTTACAGCAAATTTTGCACTCTGAATTTTGACTTTTGAATTTGAGGGCTTGAAAATATCACTGCTGAATATTTAAAAGTTGACATTTTTATTTTGAATTTGAAACATATTTTATTTTAAAAATAGCAATTTCAGCAACTCAAATTCAGATTAAAAATAATTTTAAAAATTCAAAGTGAGAAATTCAGTGGTATTTAAAGTTCAAAATCTGATGGAACAAATTATCTTCCATACAGAGCCTCCAGAATTCCCTCACTGAGCTGCAGAGGCTGCCCTAGCGCTGATTCATGACTGTCTGTAGGTGCTGGAGTTTAGGGAGTGACCATTTAGATCAGAGAGGGACATTTTAGGTTTAAACACACTGGATTTCAGCACTGAACCTGGCAACCCAAATGAGAGGCCAGATTATAACATGAAATATAAATGGATCGTCATGTTCAGTATTTTTGTAATTAAGAATAAATCAGCATGAGAATAGTTATCAGTAAAAGCTGTATTTGATTTGAACATGTTTTTCTCATACAGTTAGGTCAAGTTTCTGGAATATTAAGTACATACAGTTCCTTTTAATGCCATACAAAGCAATAGCCTCTCCACTGGTGCTGTTCGGCTGGTGGTTTTTGGCTGCAGATTTGTGTGTTTCATTTGTGCATGTTCAGATCTGTGTGTTTCATTTGCGCTTGTGCAGATTTACAGAGTGAGTTCTTCTTCTGCGCGTTTGGCCGGGCTCCAGCTCATTTCTCCTCTTTCCCGCTCGTTTATGTCCAGCAGGTTTTGCAGCAGATGTCTGATCGTAAAATGACACAAACCAGGAACAGCGCGTTTGAAAAATCACCAAAAGGAAAGTGCCAGAGTTCATTGTCACGCAAATCAAATATTATCGACTCATGCCAATAGAAACAGGAATGTGTTTCATACTTGCCTAAAGGTGCACGGACTTTCCTGGTAAAAGGTACAGCTCCTGCTGGATCAGTTCAATGATATCGGATCAAATTATATCCTGGTTGGATCTTTTATTGGATGTAAAAAGACTATTTACTAACTGATGGCCCAGGGCCTCTCATAATGTCTTTAAACAATTGGAGCCATTTTGCAATAAGTTAACTATGTTTTGAGATAATTTACCCTCCACTATCTGTTGATTAGGGATGCTCCGATCCAGCTTTTTCTGTTCCAATACCAATGACGATACTTTGGCTTTAAGCATTTGCTGATCAGCGATTTCAACACCCACACAGAGCAGAGACTGAAAACACACTGTCTGTGTTTAAAGGAAATACATTAGTAAAAATGATCCAAAGAAGCTTTGTAACTGTTATTATTATTAATTAGTAACAAACCCAAAATATTTTGATGTGTTTTGACATTGTAACATTGTAAATCGCCTTATCACGTCAAATTGTTGACCAAAATGGGATACTGATTGAACCAATACTGACTGAACGGATATCCAATCCATCCAAATTTTCAATACTGGTACCGATATCCCATACCAGTATCATATTGGTGCATCCTTACTGTTGATATTGGGTAGCATCACATTAGCATGTTTCCCATTTGTCAATGGTTTATTTAAACTGTTTTCCGTAGTAGAGTCACATGACCCAGCGAATCAGGATGGCGCAAATCACAGTAACGTGGTCCAATAAGGATGTGACTAGAGCATCTACAGCGTATCAGTGTTTTCAGGCGTCCACACAGTGCTGGATCAGATCCGTACACAGATGAATTTGTGGGAGCTGTTGGCACCAGATCATTCCTTCTCTGGAATTGTTTTCCATCAGATTAGTGTGGATGAAGACGGACACTGCATTCACAACAAAAATGACCCGAATATGTACTAGTCTGGATGGGACTTGAAAAAGGTGGATCGGTGCATCTCTAGACCAGTTTTCCCAAACACTTCCCAAGTACTTGACTACTTTCCAGGATCTCTACTTTGTACTTTTACTTGAGTACTCCATCTGAAGTAACAGTACTCTTACGTTTGCTGTAGTGGGCTTACTCTTATAGATACAAATGAACTTATTACAGCTAATATATTTACATTTACATCACCTTAAACTCTGTTGTGACAGGCCTGAGTGTACCTCCTGTGGTAATACCTGTAGTTCCTGTAGACTGTCTAGTTCCCACACCACAGCTCCTATGTTCAGATAAAGTCCTCGTTTGTTTTTTTTTTTCTTGTCCATATTTCACTGCAGCGCTCCGTTTGTGCAGAGTAGACACTTTGTTTTGGTAAGCTGATTTATGGCTCCTGCCCCCTCCCGCCTGCAGGGGTCAGCGCTGGGCTCCAACAAGGCGCTTTGTCTTGTCTTTTCAACACAAAAGAGAGAGTGAACTCCATCAGACCAAGTTTCTCTCACTTCTGTACTTTAGAACCTCAGATCTGACGAGCTTTCCAAGTCGAATTGAGGTTTATGTTTTAATAGGATTCTGTTCAAAGTTCAGATTTTAAACATGTCCAGAAGAATTGACAAAAAGACTGAAATATGAACTGACAAACTAATACAAGAATCACATTTCAGAACTGTTTGTACAGACCTAAACTACAGGGTTAGACAGGAGACTGTGTTGGTGTGATTTCAATTTGATTGGGATTTGCAAACTTGCTGTAAAACTAAGTCTCCTGTCCTCTGTGAATCCTAAACATCCCTTTGTGTCAGATGCCCTCCCCGTGTTTCCATTGGTTATTATTCTGTATAATTACAACTCCAGGTACATTTTAACGAAAGGAACGGTATAAGATGGCAGGTCTGAAAAGTTCATTTTGCTTAAAAAGTATCCTTAAATAAAAACAGACTACTACTACTACTACTACTACTACTACTACTACTACTACTCCTACTACTATTACTGCCATTACTACTCCTACTTCTACTACTACTACTACTACTACTACTACTACTACTACTACTACTACTACTACTACTACTACTACTACTACTACTACTACTACTACTACTACTACTACTACTACTACTACTACTACTACTACTACTACTACTACTACTACTACTACTACTACTACTACTACTACTACTACTACTACTACTACTACTACTACTACTACTACTACTACTACTACTACTACTACTACTACTACTACTACTACTACTACTACTACTACTACTACTACTACTACTACTACTACTACTACTACTACTACTACTACTACTACTACTACTACTACTACTACTACTACTACTACTACTACTACTACTACTACTACTACTACTACTACTACTACTACTACTACTACTACTACTACTACTACCATTACTACTACTACTACTACTACCATTACTACTACTACTACTACTACCATTACTACTACTACTACTACTACCTACTACTACTACTACTACTACTACTACTACTACTACTACTACTACTACTACTACTACTACTACTACTACTACTACTACTACTACTACTACTACTACTACCACCAACATTAATGCTACTACTACTCTACTACTTCTAGTACCAGCAGTGCGCTGTACATTTTCCCAGGCCTGGTCCAGATCTCAGTGACTTCTCGGTTTCCTAATCCTCTCAAATGAGTTTTGGAGTGCCAGGAATCCCCAACACAAAGCTGCTGCTGTCTCCAGGGACAACCTGAGCCTAAAGCACCAGTGTGGAACATTATCAGTGTGTGGAGGGTGCACCGGGTTGACCAATTATACTTGGACTAGTGTGTTGTGGAGATGGAATTTTAATCACAATCATAATGAAATGGAAAATTGAAATGATGCAATTAGAAAATCGCAAAGGCTGCAATTTTTGAAGCACCATAATTTCCTCCACAAAAAAACAAAATCTCCTGTCTTATTCTGCAGAAAAACTGCTTTTGTCAGTACTTTTGGTCGTGTTTAAAATGTGAATTTTGAACAGAATTGTATAACTTTAAAATTCTGGTACTTGAACGTTGTAAAATATTTCATCGATTGCAAACCAGGAAGAAAGAGTCTGATGTGGCTCTTTCACCGGTAGAAATGAGAGTGTATAGAATGGTGCTGTGTAACTTTTCTGATGGAATGCCGGGGAAGTTCCACAGTGTGGCATTACATATGTTTCTATTGCTCAGAAATAGCTTGAAAAAAGAGGAACAGGTCTACATTTTTACTGTTTTGCCTGGAATTATAGCAGTCCAAGTTACAGGTCAGATCTGTGGAGAAGCGACTCTCCTCACAGTGAGAAATGCATGTTTTTTTAAACTATTCCAGAGCAATAAAACACAAGTTAAGTAATTGCAAGACTATGAAAGGTAATGCCATACTCTGGAATTTCCCGGGCAAAGTGATATCTACAAGGCAGACACCTCCACCTCTTACAAAAGTTACATAGTGCAGTTTTTTCTTCTCTCTCTTTGGTAATCTCTCAACAAACTGCATTTTCTCCTCGTCTCTCTTTGGTAATTCTTTCTAATTATTTCCTCTCTCACGCCCCTCTGTCTATCTTTTGCTTTTCCTCTTTTACCTTCTCTCCCTCTCTCGCTCTTCTCTTCTCTCTCTATGTCTCTTTCTCTCAGTTTCTATCTAACCATCGCTTTCTCTTTCTTTCTTTTCTCTCTCTTCTCTCCTTTCTCTGTATCTCCTTTCTCCCTCTTCTCTCCTCTCTTATCCATCTGTCTCCCCTCTCTCTCCCTTCCTTAGTTGTTCTCCTCTCTTCTCCTCTCCCCCTCTCTCTTCCTCTCTCCTTACTTTCTCCACGTGCTTCTCTCTCTCTGTGCTTTCCTTAGTTTTTCTCCTCACTCTCTCTCTCTCTCGCTCGCTCTCTCTCTTCTTAGTTTTTCTCCTCTCCTCCCCATCTATCTCTTCCTCTCTCCTTTCTTTACCACCTGTTTCAGCAAAGAGAGAGAAACACTTACTTTTTCTCCTCTCTTCTTTCCCTCTCTCTCTCATTAGTTTTGTATCTTCTCCTCCCTCTCTCTCTTTCTCTCCCTCTTTCTCTCTCTCTCCTTAGTTTTGTCTCTTCTCCTCCCTCTCTCTCTCTCTCTATTTCTCTCTCTCTCTCCTTTTCTTAGTTCTTCTCTCTCCTCTTTCTCTCTCCTTTCCTTACTTTTTCTCTTCTCTCTCTCTCTCCTTATTTTCCCTCCTCTTTCTCTTCTTCTCTCCTTATTTTCCTTCCTCTCTCTCTTCCTCTCTCTCCTCTCTCTCTCCTCTCCTCCTTCCCGTGCAGAGATATTCTTTCACTCCTCTGGCTCCCTCCTGGATCAGACAGTGGTACATTGTTTAGGTCTTTCCTGTTGTAATCCAAGCATTGGGATCACAGCTCCTCTGTCGGCCAAGAACCTCTCTCCCTTTGCTCCACTCCTCCACTTTTCCCCATTTTCCTGTCTTTTTCTCGTCTTTTTCTCTCTGGGTGAAGACAGCGCGAGCCATCACTCAAACACACAATCACTTTTTCAGTTTTTTTGGGATTACAGTTTCATCCAACAAAAGTCTGGAATGATTTGGCGAAGTTCTCAAACTCATTCCTCTGCGATTTTAAAGGTTCTATATTACACAGAATGGACTCTTTAAAGGTGCATTGTGTACCTTTTTGACTTGGGGTCCATCAATCACCTGCTTGTTTCTATGGAGATGACCTTACATTTATTCAATTACAGGTGGTTTTATAGCTCAAAAATACCTCGAAAAACAAGCATTCTGACTGTGAGCGGGGTCGCCTCTCCACAGATCTGACCTGTAACTTGGTGTAGTTAGATCTCCATGGTGAGAGAAAGGTTTGATGAGCTGTTTACCAGAAATGTTACACAACACTCCTTTAAGTTATAATGTTGTTGCCTCATCAAAAACAGACCTGGAGTTGTATTTTGTTTCATTCACACATTACTAGTGCCACCTTGTGATGTCATGAAGTGGTAGTTTTCAAGTTTAGCACCTACCTTTTACCTTTAGTTTAGTAGAGGTGAGCAATTCCATGTCTGAAATTATCCAAATAATTCTTGTGAAGGTGTATGGAGTTTAAAAACACAATAGAGCACTTCCTGTATTATCACGTGACATCACAAGGTGGAACAGAGTGTTTTTCTGTTTGAGAGAAGAACTCAGTCTAAACATTGAGGGGTTTTTTGTAAACGTGTGAATGAAACAAAAGAAAACAGCTCCAAGTATGTTTGTAATGAGGAAACATTATAACACATCAGAAAATACCGTAATGTGAACCCTTTAAAGCTGGATTGCGGTACTTTTGTGGTTTAGAAATACAGCAGGAGATATTTGTGTTCACAGGAGGGAGAGAGATTATATATCTTGAGTCATTTACAATCTGAGGAAACCCAAGCGGCCCCCTCCTAAAGTTTTATCTCAAAAGTTGTGAATGAAATGAAATGTTTTGTCTGGAAAATTCGACAAATTGTTTTGAGTTTACAATGTGGTCTTTGTTACGACTCAAATCCAAAATCCCCCATTTGGAAAGAGAATGACGTATATGGGACAATCCTGTAGTTCAAAATAACTTTAAAGGGTCTATATGACTTTATTTTCTGATCTATCTTAAAATGTTGTTTTCTCATCATAAATGAACCTGGAGTTGTGTTTTGTTTCATTCACACATGTTTAACACACAAACACTGCATATTTAGACTGAGTTTTTAACTTCGATACACCTTCACTCATTTCACTTCATTTATCATTTGGATGATTTTAGCCGAACTAAATGTAAAACTACCATTACATGAAGGTGCAACAGAGCATTTTGTCTTTGGAGATGTAGACAGACTAATAATAAAGTGTTACTCAAACATGTGTGAATGAAACAAAACACAACTCCAGGTCTGTTTTTGAGGAAGTAGCAACATTCTAAGGCCCCATCCACACTAGTACGTATTCAAGTCGTTTTCATTGCAGATGCAGTGTTCGTCCACACTAATCCGATGGAAAATGGCTCCAGAGACGGAAAGATCTGGTGCCACCAACTCCCACGAATTCACCTGAGTACAGATCTGATCCTGCGCTGTGTGGACGCTTGAAAACGTTGATACACTGACGTAGGAGTTCTAGTCGCGTCCTTATTGGACCACGTCACCATGACTTGCGCCTTCTTGATTCGCTGGGTTCGGGATATTGGTCATGTGACGCTATTGCAGAAAACAGTTTAAACAAACCATAGACAAACGGGAAACAGAAACGAACACAGAAGCGACATGTCTGAGCGCAAATTATGTCCGATACGGTGATACGGTGATTCCTTTCGGTGTAAACGTAACCTAACGTGGCATAAAACTCACAAGAGTCAAGTTTGTGTTGTATAGGACCTTTATTTTCAATCGACAATTTCTCATACGTTTATTTCTTTGCTACTATTTTGAAGAAGCGTAGTTCAAATTGCCTGGCAAATCCAGACTGACTTTTTTTTTTTTAATTTAATACAAAGTCTGATCTCCACTTCCTGATCTCGAGCCACACCCAAACATCCCCGTCCAATCAGATTTGTTTATTTCAGTGACGCATGTGAAACAAAGGAGCTCATTGGAACAAAATCACATTTCAAGTTTAGTGCTTCACTCATTGATTTTACTGAAATACATCATGTTTTTCAGCCCCTATTGATACATAGTTTTTCCTCATAAGTGGTCATATTTGTTTTGATACAGACAAACCATGCATGTTCCTGATTGGCTAATCCACCTGTCAATCATCTGAACATCTGACCAGACTCACATCTTCATAAAGTATTGGAGAAGTGGGTATTCTTGCTCCCATTCACAATATGTACATTTTTTTCCTTTTATTTCACTGTTTTACCATCAAAAATACTCTTAAGGAAATAAAACAAATGGCAGAAATTTTAATGCCGTAGTGTGGAACATTCCTGGCAAAGCAATAACCTCCCTTGAATCAAGCAATTTATGGACCTCCACTAGAAAAGTTACACAGCATGCAGCTCGAGATAATAGGATGAGCTCTGATCCATACATTACTGACATACATTACATTTTATGATTATTTTATTCTAGCCAAAACCACAAAAAATAAGTTAAAATATAAGTTATTCTAAAGTTCCCCAAACGCAAACTTTGACCTCAATAAAACCTCAAATTTTAAGTCATAAATCCTTTACAACATGTCTTCTTTTCCATTTGACGTACCCCATCTGAGCTCAAACTGTATTTTTAACCCTGTTTTAAAGCTCTGTGGAGGATTGCATCACCGCTCTGGATGTCTTTAACATGTGGAGTCTGGACTGAAACCAGTTAGGGACCAGCTGGGACCTTCTGGGACCGGTTAGGATCCGAGTGAAGTCCGAGTCGGGGGATGCTGCTCTGGGGATGAGAGAGTGCATTTGGGAGGTCTGGACCAGGAGTGAGCTTGTGCAATGGTTTTGGAAGAATGCTGAGTTAATCCAATTTTCAAAGAATTTCACAAATAAATAAATAAATGAATACGATCATGTTGATAGTTACTGCAGTGACATCATGCTGGAGGTGTTCTACGTGTGTGTCTAATGGTGGAATGTTCAGCAGTTACCATGGTGGACCAAATTGCGCTATTTTCTGATCTGTTTCCTCAAACATACCTGGAGTTTTGTTTTGTTTAATTTACACGTTTATCACACAAACCCTGCATATTTAGGTTGAGTTAAGTAGAAAAACACTCTGTTCCACCTTGTGATGTCATGTGGTATTACAGGAAGTGCTTCATTGTGTTTTTAAACTCCACACATCTTCACTAGAATCATGCATCATTTCATTTCTGGAATTGCTAAGCTCTACTGAACTAAGATAAAAAGGAGCTGTTAACTTGAAAACTACCATTTTATGACATCACAGGGTGGAACAGAGCATTTTAAGCTGCAGATGTAGACAGACTAATAATAAAGAGTTATTCAAACGTGTGAATGAAACAAAACACAAGTCCAGGTCTGTTTTTGATGAGGTAAGAGCATTCTAACAGGGCTTAAAGCTCACGAGAATACATTTTGCGTAACGTAGGTCCTTTAATTTCACTTGAATCGTGATTTGTGATGACTTACTTTCACTTTTACACGGAGGAATTACTCCACACATGTTCCTCATATAATCCGTATTAATTTTGGCCGTGTTTGGACGTTATTACATCGTCCATTTAAAACTCATCTTTCACTTTTTGCTTGAGCTAATTTGCAACAGCACTTTGCAAAAACACAGATCAGTCATTTCAAGCTTTATGTTACAATTATAGAGATGTGCTTTTACATTGGAAGGTCAGGAATCCATCTTTACAGTTTGGGGAATTGTTTTTAGGCTGTCATCTGGTCTACGATGATGAAATCTGTACAAAATCATCACATTTAAAGGCGCACAGTGTAAACTTTCTGGTGGAGGGTCCATCAAATAATTTCTCTGAGGAGATGTTATTGCTTTGTCTGGAATGTCCCACAGTATGGCGTTAAACCTTTCTATCTTCATGGAGACCAAACTAGACCAAGTTGCAGGTCAGATCTGTGGAGAGGCGACCTCGCTCACAGTCAGAATGTCTGTTTTTCTAAGTATTTTTGAGCTATAAAACCACTTGTAATTCAATAAATGTAAGTTAGTTGTTTAATGTTATACTGTGGAACATTCCAGGCAGAGCAATGACATCTCCATGGAAACAAGAATGTAGGGCACCCTCCACCTGAAAAGTTACATAGGGCACCTTTAAGACAGTTACTTTTACTTGAGTAGTAGTTTCACCAAATATTGTTTTAATTCTTACTTCGTCATCGTTTCTTGGACCACTGTTTTGTATTTTTATTTGAGTAATATTATTTTGATGTAACAATACTGTACTTTTGCATATTAAGGATTGCACGATTATTTAAGTTATATGGTCATGGTGACCGTTCCACATCAGCACAAACTTCAGTCACAAGTTTTGCAGAAAAAAAAAGTGTGTTTTTCTGAAAATGCCAACCACGAAAGTGTCAGATCAGCTGAAACGTGTTTATGTGGTTTGAAATGATAAAGGGAAGTCATAACAAGCCATTTTATAGAGCTCAACAAAAATATGAAAATGCGAAAAACACAAAAATAAAAATTTTGTCATATAGGCTATTTTAATCTCTCAAAGTGCATGTGACAGGTTTTCAGTAGGTCCGTCACAATAACACATTTTTAATATATTGCTGAAGTAAATATTGACACGAAAACCCAAGAGCAGATTGAAACCACAAAACTACTCTAAATCTACAATATTGTTAAAATACATGAGCTCCAATAAATAAACAGCAGAATGAAAAACTTTATTACTTATTGCATCTGTAATAAGTCATAAAAGTTATTAATTCACGGTTTTATAGCTTAAATCTTATCATATTCAATAAAATTCCCAGAAAGTTACCAGTAGTGCAAAGAAAATATACACCTGATAAATAATGACCCCCCAAGAAAACATTGTTCCAGCTGTCATATATTGAAGTCAGTATAGTAATACTTGTGACAGGCCTAGTTTTCATGTTTGTTTGTTTTTTTTCTAGTTCTGGCTTGTTTTGATGGGATAGTACCTGTGGTCAATATTTATCATAGTTTTACATCAATTAAGTTGCAGATTGTGGAAAGAAAAGACTGAACAGAAAAGGACAAGAATACAGTATGTTGTCAGTACAGAAAACTCCAACCAAAATGCAGAGACAGATTTGGTTGGATTTTTCTCAATTTTTCTGACAGTTTAGACCAGGGGTGTCAAAGTCAATTTCACAGAGAGCCAAAATTAAAAACTGGGCCAAAAAGTCATGGGCCAAACTAAATATTTATTGAAAAATTTCAACAACATCTGCATGTTTTCTCTTCTTTTGAGATATGTAATGTTAAACCTTTTTAAAATATTAAAATAAATGTTTAATAGTAGTTTTGCTTAAACATTGAATCCAGAACAAGCATAATATAAAATAATAACAACATTTTAAATAATTAATGTCTCTATATTCTATCTGTAGCCGGCGGGCCAGCTCTTATGCATATTTGATATAATCTCGCGGGCCAAATATAATTATATTGCGGGCCAAATTTGGTCCCCGGGCCTGAGTCTGACATGTCTGGTTTAGATCTTCATTTGGCCAAATAAAAGTGTGTGTTTATTTTTATGAGTATTGTGTAATTTACTGGGGTGGGACAAGAGACGATCTCCACAAGACGAGATCTGACATGATAACAAGATGAGACAAGATGAGATTTTGACATAATTTATAATAAAAACATTGTGCTGTTCAGTTCACAATTTCATTTTATTTTTTTTCAACCTACTTTTGCTGTTTGTAGACCTAAAACAGTTTGAGTTCTTCTCTCGGAGCTCACAAGAGTAAATTTTGTCTAATATAGGACCTTTTAAATTTCTCATGGAGACAAGCAAGCGAGGCCACAGTGCCACGTTACCTGTCAGATCTGTGGAAAGGCAAGCCCTCTCAATAAGAATTCACATGTAATTCAGTAAATGCATGGACAGTTTTAATGCCAAACTGTGGAACATTCGACTAAATCAAGAGACAATAAATTCTGTCTGTCATTTTAACTGAAATACCGTTTGCTTTTACAGCGTGGGGAGGTTTGACTTATGCATGACTGAATTTTGAACAACATTTACTTATAATTTTAAAGTGAAATGAACTCGAACTCCTCCGTGGTCCACCGTTCTGCTTCGCTTCTTGAGAAAACCCGGTGGAAAGAGACTGGGCCCATGTTTTTGTTTGAAGTTTTGACGCGTTGGTAGGGAGTGTGTGAGGGATCATGGGAAGCAGTGCATTGTGGGGGATTTGGGCAGATAAAGAGAGCACACATCAGCGCACAGCTCAAACCAAAGATTAGGAAGAAAGTGTCGGAGCCATTAGTGAAGGAGACGGGGCCAGAGGAGAAGACGAAATATGTGCAAGAACCAAGATCTGCTTTAAAGTTCATATGACTGCACAGTTCACTGAAACACCATTAATATTATATTTAAAAAGGGGGGGTTACGCAAAATCGACTTTTTGGAGCTTTCTACCATGCTATAATGTCGTTCCCTCATCAAAAACAGGCCTGAAGACGTTTTAGATAGTTTCCATGCATGTTTGAGTAATTTTGTGATCTCTCCTGGCCACTATTCAAACCCTCCTTACAGTTAGCTTTAAGATTCTGTACAAGGCTCCACCCACAAGCCGACGTCACACATACTCCCACATGACCACTTTTCAGAAATATTTACAAAAGCAGGACACAAAACTGCACATTACACCTTCACAAACCTGGTGTGGTGTGCAGTAGTTTCATTGGCAGGATGCATGCTCATTGTCGTGTAATAGTGCTCTGAAGGGGGAGTGAATTAGCCCCAGGAGCAAAGAGAGGGGAGACATCAAAAAACAGGCGAATATTGCATTTTCAAAGCAATAAAAGGTAAGGCAGTGATCTAAATATGTTATGTGTAAGAAGTAAAATACCACCTCTTTAATAACATTATTTTGAGTACTTTATTGTTTCATGAAAATATTATTATTATTATTTTTTTTTTTTTTTTTGACAAACCCAAAATCCTTGTGAAAGTCAGATGCCTTTGAGGTGTTTTGGACTAACTGAGAAACCAGAATGTAACTTCTGGTTGAACTTTGACCTTTTAAACGCTTGTGTGTGTGAGTCAAACAGAGGAGTGCAGATTGTGATGACGAATCATGACATTATGGGTGTCAGAATGTCCCCAGGTGAGGCTTTACCTGTCTGAGCACACACCTGTCACTGAGGTATGCTAACTAGCTTTAGCCTGGAGCTAGCGTCCACTTAGCTATGCTGAGAAGGTCTTGGCACCTTTTTAGTTTCACTCTTTTAAAAGTGTTTGTTATGGCAAGGCAGGTTTATTTCTACATATAGCACAATTGGTACACAAAGTACTTCAAAGTGATTTATAGAATAAGAAAGGCATTAAAATCACAATTGATACTGTGCAGAGACATCACACTGAGGGTGTTCAACATGTATCTCTAGTGGTGGAATGTTCAGCACTTATAGGGTGACCAGATTTTCAAAATTAACCCCTTTGCGACGACTTACACAAATATAACTTAGGGTGACCATATTTCCGTTTGTGAAAACCTGGACACCTTACCGGGGGTGCACGGTGGGGCCTCGACATTGAGCTACTCTCACCTCACAACCTGTGCACATGGCCTCCCACTTGTGCCAACCAGGCTGGAAAACTGAGAATTTCTTGTACATGTCATTGTTAAATGCGCATTTGCGCTTCGGGATATTGCAGACTGACCGAATGTTTGTGTCTGCTCGCTCCTTCAGAGTTACAGAGAGCTACTAGAGATGCTCGGTTTAATGGCCCCAATGAAAGATAATGAAAACCCGGACATTTCCATCACTTTAAAAAAAAAAAAACGGACGCCCAGGACAGGACACAAAAAACGGACATGACCGGGGAAAAACAGACATTTGGTCACCCTAATATAACTGTTTGGATCAAGATGTAAGCCGAGATATGCAGGACCTTCCTAGGAACCTTTGGCAAGCACTTGTTTCTAGTCGTCACAAATTTGCAACATACCCAAATTTCTATTTATTTTTTGTTGCTATAGTCAAATTAATAATCTCAACTTAATTTAGCATCTACTTAAAGGCTAAAACACACAAAACATTTTTATATACATCTATATACATTCAGGCATTAAGGGGTTAAAAACTAGGACACCCACCGAGCCGGCGGGCAAGCTCTAATACATGTTTGATATGATCTTGCGGGTCAAAAATAATTATATCACGGGCCAAATTTGGCCCCCGGGTCTGAGTTTGACATGTCTGCCCTAAGCAGTTACCGTGGTGCAGACACAGCCAAATATGAATTAACATTGTCTGAAAACTCAAGAAAAAATCCTAAATGGCTTTAAACAACTCATTTGAAGGAGCCTGTGATCAATACAAGTATTTATGGTCTTGTTTAGGAGTTTGATTTTCAACTAAAGGTGAGAGTGACTAAGTGAAAAACTGTTTAGTAATGTTATGTATGTATGAGAAACTTGTCAAAGCTCACAAATCAGCTCCTCTGTTGTAGTCAAGCTAAGCCGCTAAATCAGTTCTTTCTGGTCAGATTGTGTTCAAATAAATCTCAAATTAAGTCTAACTTGAGTAACAGAGCTTCAGACAGAGCAGAGCCTACAGTTAGCGTCACAGCCCCATGAATAAAATGTTTCTATATCATCTGCAACCGAGCAAGAAGGAGGCAAACTTGTACCTCCTGTGCCATTGCGGCCTGATGGACAGTGAAGATTAGAGACCACCACATTTGGGCAGGTCAGGGGCTTATCGGCTGAAGCAGTGGGTTTAGTGTAATTTACTGTAAACTGAAGTGAATGGGAGATTTAGGGTTTAATCTAAAGTCATTAGTGGAGTTTTTAGACCGTAACTTTCCTCCCTCTCTCCAACCAGGATCTGAACCTCCTCCCATAGACTTTTTATCAAACCAGTGGAGCTACAAGTTTAATGCTGTCATGATTTCAGATGGAGAGCAGGGGTTTATATAACTCTATTGGAGATTCATTGTTTTTGAAAGAGATATCCAAACTTATGATTCACAAATGTTGAACCTTATCAATATTTGTTTGGGATGGACTCCACAAACCTGATATATTAATTTTATATCTTACAGTTTTTTAAATTTATGACAAACTTGCCTTAAGAGATCAAAAATTGTACCACTTTCTGATGTTAGAGTGTTCTGCCTGTGTGTTTATGAAGGAGTGTTCAGAGGTTACCATGGTGACAGAATGCAAAATTTACTATATGCCCTGTAGTGCAGAAAATACAGTATACATTTTTGGGAACCTGTGATTAATATGAGCATTCATGGTCCTGTTTAAGTGTTTTATTTTTACAAAAAGGTGAAACTGAATAACTGAAAAACTGTTGGCTAATGTTTGTTCTCGCCGGGTCGTGTTAAAATTAAACTCAGATTAAGTTGCAATTTGAGTAACAGAGCTTCAGACAGAGCAATGCCTACAGTTAGCATCACACCCACAGGGAACATTGATGACATCAGCTGCAAAGTATCAATAGGGATTCTACATTGTTGTGACGTCATGTAAACCTATTCCAACCTATTCGCATGATTTCAATCTTGTATTTTAGTTTTAATGCTCATGTTGTATTATTTTTTTCTGTGCAGGTTCGGAGTCAGGGCGTCACAGAGGAGCTCAAGTGTCTGAGTTTACTCAACGTTTTAGACAAAGACCAAGACATCCCCGACCAGCTCACCCAGCTCTTCGGGGAGCCATGCATCAAACTGGCAGAGGGCATCAAGGCCTACATCTCTAAGGTAAGACATGTCGAAGAAAATATACAAACAACATCTCTAAGGGTAAAAAATAAAGAAAAAACATCAAGCACACGCATCTCTATGGTAAATTCATAGTAAAATGAGTGAAAATCAGTCAAAATATTGTTTCCAAGAAGGCTGAAGCATTAGTGATGTCACAATAATCACATTTCAAACTCTATTTAGTGGACCGAACAGAAAAGCAAAGACAGGGTATAAAAATAAGTTTAAATTTAATGAAGTAAAAAAAAAAAAGGCTCAAATTAGGTAAATCATGAACAGAAAAGCTGGACCCAACTGGGATAACTTAAATCAAACTAACCAGAACAAACCTAACCCAACCAGACAAAGGAACAGGGGTGTTTAAATACATGAGGACCAAGGAAAACTGAACACAAGAAGGAGAATTACACTAAATATTTAACTAAAACTACTAACTTAATCAAAATGACAAAAGGCAAATAAGTGGATGTTTTCAACCAAGAGTCCTCTGTCTGGCACACAAGCGTAAGTAAACAATTCAGAGTTATACTAAAATATGTGCACCCAAATTAGAATGTAAGTCTAAATAAAGGAATCAAATTATGTGTGATGTAATTAACTTCATGTAAATAAAATGAAATGAAATAATACTAACACTGTAGAGTGGTGGCAGAGGTATGCACCACACTAAGGAACAGACTTGATACTTAAAACCTATTCTAATACCATGAAGATAATAAAAACACTCTTTCTTTAGACAACAGAATATGATTTTCAGCATGAAGTTATAGCACTTTCTTTTCTGTTCCCATTTGCTCTTATATCTGTGTAATCCCTCAGTGGTCCATGGGCGTGTATTAGTCTATGTGCTCTTATACTTGTCCTGATACAGCTCAAGATCATTCTAAAGCGATGCAGGAAAGATTCATTTCCATACTGTGAATGTGACTTTTTTAGTATCGATACCTGCTCAAAAGAGTATCTAGTTTTGATATTCATTTTAATTGTAATAATTATTTTCACTTGATTTTGACAATTCTAATTCAAACTTAAGATATTAAAATATTTTCCACTTTACCTTTGTAACCGAGTCAAAGAAAATTGATATAAATAGATATTAAAGAGGGAGAGAGAGTATTTTTCTTCTATGGGGTATTAACTGGTAAAACATAACATATGTTTTCTACGTTTCATTTTTTTGTTTCCGATCGACATTGAAAACCTCTCCAGGCATGTTTTTCATGACTGAACAATATTATAACACTGTAAAAGGCTAAAGAAAGTTGATTTTGTATACCCCTCTTTAGGTCCAAATCGCTCCAACACAAATAGAAACCCAATAAAACATAATTCAAAACAGTAATCCATTTTAGCTCTACTTACTTGATATATGCCTCATTCAATTCAGACTCAAATCTAATAAGTAGATTTAAAGACTTAATCAAAACATTAAGTTCACTTGACTCCGACTCGCTGATCTGAAAACCATCTGGAGCTTGACTAAACCTGGGATTAATTGGTCACATTTATTGTCGTAATAGAAAACCAGCGGAGCACCCAAGGGACTCAGGATTCAAACACCATTAAGGAGGTAGACGGGTTTTGGTGCTGTCCAGTTTTGACCTCTGCCTCATCAAATAAAGATTATCCAAGTCTTATGATTAATGAAAGAATTGTTAAAAAGTAAAAAATAAGAAACATGGAGTAAATGTTTTTGATTGAGAGGCTAAAATGGAGTAGTTAAGTGTCTATAAAAACTACAAAAATTAAAGAAAGTGTAAAGTGCATATGACAAGTTTTCATGGTTTTCTGGGATAGTACCTGTGGTCAATATTTATCATAGTTTTACATCACTTAAGTGTCAGTTTGTGGGGAAAAAAGTTGAAAAGAAAAGTACAAAAATACAGGAAGTAGTGCTGAGTTCTAAAACAGAATCCCTCTACCTACTGTATGTCAACAACAAGGAAGACAATTTACACATAAGGATGACAATTTTCTGACCGTTTAAACCTTCATTTAACAAACTAAAGGTGTTATAATTTATTTTTATCAGTCTAATCATAACTACTCTGTCATTTCAACAAGTTTTGGCTCTTAACATCAACATAGCCTCGTCATTTTGGTGTTAAAAACGTCCTTATTAACCCGCTCAACATGATCCTGGTGTTTTTATTTCACCGGTTTCATTTTAAATAAATTCCCATTCCTTATACGGAACTCACTCCAAATTCACTCCTATAACTGCAAGCCTCGGTGAGCTTCATTTGACTGGAGTCGAGTATTATAGGTGAAGTCACACTTAGACCACTTGATTGTGGTTGCTAGGTTACAGAATTACCTCTACGTATGTCACATCTACAACAATTTATAGACTTCACTTCAATTATAAAACAAGAACTATTTTTGGTAACATCTTGAATCTAATAAAGTGATCTTTGTTTTGTTGAAATGTGGAGTCTTAACCTGTCATATGCGGTTCTAAAGTACATGTCAGGAGGAGCAGACACACACAGCTGGAGTCCACATGTGAACCGGCAGCAAAACAACTCGACTCCCACACACTCATCACAACAGTCATATCTTCAGACAGTGCCTCAAGACATGTCTAGACCTGGTTCAGTCCTGGTTTAGTCTGGGTTACAACCACAGACTCTATAAAGAAGTGGACAAAGGGACTGAGACGTTGTCCATAGTGTTCAGCTCCAGTCAAATGAAGCTCAATGAGCATGGCAGTTACAGGAGCAAATTTGGAGCTGGTTTCCAAATTAGGAATAGAAATTTAATTATGGACAAAATCTTGAAATAAAAACACCAGGATCACATAGAGCGCATTAATAAGAATTTTCCAAAGTAAAGTCAATTCAAAACAGAGTAGATGGAGCCAGTGTGAGATAGTATTTTGACCCCCATAGTATATTAACCCCGGGGTCAACATACCGCTATAGTAAAGTGACCCCCACCCCCACCCCATAGGATTTTGACTCCCCTTACTTTTTTCTTTAGTAGTTACTTATATGATCATTATTGCTCATGTAATTTACTTTTATTATATATTGCTTCATATTCAGTTTCTTTTAAGGTATTTTAAGGAATGTTTTGATGGATAACGACTTGGTTTTTGTGTAAATGTAACGTATTGTTAAAATTGCATATACATAGCAATCTTGTCACTTTTTGTATTGTATTTTACATTGTTATGATTTTTAGTTTGCTATGTTCTGATAATTCTTAATCATAAAGTCAATTTAGGCAATTGTTTGTAAGGATAATGACCTTAAATTGAGTAATGTTGTGTTTTTAGCCATGTTGCTTTGATCATTAGTCTGTTGGGTTTGTTTTTGTCTTTATGTTTTTCATGCATGGAAGAAATAACAACACACACATAAAAAAGACTTATTTATTCAATGTTCGACTCCCTGTTTTTATGTATTAAATCACTGTAACACCTCTATGCCTTAAGTACATTACTCATCATGTTGTAGGCACGAAAATATGAACACACATCTTCATGTTACATTTTCATCTAATGCAATTGTCTTTATCTAAGAGTTTACACATCAAAACTATAATGAACATATTGAGAGGTCAGATTACTATAGTCTTAGGATTTTGACCTCGGAAGCGTCTCCAAGCTCAGGTCCTATTTGGAATGCAGCGGTTAGCATGCTAGCTATGTCCATTTATATATACAGTCTATGGTTAAAACCTGGTTTAGCTCTGATTTAGTCCTGCTTTAGTCCGCATTTTGTTCTGCTTTAGTCAGTCTTCATTTGTTTGCTGTAATCCTTTGATACTTACAGTATATAGGGTGACCAGACGTCCCTGTTTATCTGGGACAGTCCCAGTTTTGAGTCCTGTGTCCCCTGTCCCAGCAGATTTATACAAAACCAGTGATTTGTCCCAGTTTTATACAAGAAATGTTCCAGGTGTCCCTATTTTTGACCAATCTGATCCCTGGTAACAGTAAAGAGAGGCAGAAATTGTCATTTGTTTATGTAAAATACAGAAAAACTGCTTAAAAATGACCAAAACACAAAGAAAATGTGACTATACTGACTCATGTTAGTCATGAACGGTCTCTGCATGACAATGATCCTTAATCACACACTCATTTACTATTTTATTATTACCAACCACCAAAAAACTGAGGTGTCCCAGTTTTTTTTACTTAATTACAGTTTACTTAGAAAGACATTTGACTATAGATTTTTGAAATATCTTTAAAATATGTTCCTTGCCCTTGTGAGTGGAGTGGAAACCCTTCGGGCCAAAATTAGCCGTTAGCGTGTCTTGCTAACAGCCCTGCATTATTGTGTCCTTAAGTGAAGCGCCTGACCCCCGTCCGCACATTTATACATCTGCAGTGTGTCCATAGCGTGTTAGCATGTGTTAGCGTTTGTTAGCTGGATCTACACTTCCTGTTTTGGTGCGGTGCGCTGTAGCCTCGGGTCGGTGGAGCTTGTGATCGTCATGACGATTGTGCATTCAAACGAGCTGCTAAAGAACGACTGTGTTTATGTATACAGTCTATTTATTCAAAATCTGATAAAGTTTGCAACAGGGGGAGATGTCTGATAATCGCAATTTGAGTGGTTGCAATTAGCCAATCACAGATCACATGTTCTGAAATGTGCAAGTGTGTCAAAGTAAAAGTAAAAAGTACAGATACCTACATTTTTTACTTGAGTCAAAAGTCAATTTTAGTGGAGTACTTTTACTTCACTACATTTGACAGCAGGTGTCTGTACTTTCTACTCCACTTTATTTTTGAACAGGACTGAAAAAGAAGTCTTTTTTATTATAATTTTGAGACCCGCCAAGGAATTGTTTTTAACACATTCATAATTTGAGCAAACAAAAATATACAGCTTGTAAAAATGATCAATTATATTGTTTTTGTTTAGCAAAATCCAGCACAAATCTTATCAAAATCACTACATTTGAAGCTTTATAAGAACTCAAAATCTGCATGAAACTCAAAATCTGCATGAAAAACTAGTATTACACTTAAATACATGTACTTAAGTAGTTTTTTTTCTGTGATACTTTTACTTTTATTTGAGTATTTTTCTGCTATTTGCACTTTTAGTTCAGTAACAAAATTGAGTACTTTTCCCTCCAACTGATCAGATGTCCTCTCTGGCATCGGAACGTAGTAGAGTAAAAGTAATAAGTACAGATACCTAATTTTTTTTTTTTACAGTACAGTACAGTACTTTAACTTCTACTTCACTACATTTGAGGGCAGGTGTCTGTACTTTCTACTCCACTATATTTTTAAACAGGACTGAAAAAGAAAGGTCTTTTTTATTATAATTTGAGACCTGCTAAGGAATTATTTTTAACACATTCATAATTAAAGCAAACAAAAATATACAAATAAAAAGAGTTTGTAAGAACTGTTCTGTTGAGCAAAATTTAGCTCAAATCTTTATCAAAATCACTATATTTGAAGCTTTATAAGACCTCAAAGGCTGCATGAAAAACTTTAAGAGTAAAAAAAAATAAAGTATATTTTTACCAGGCACTTTAATACTTTTTCTTTAAGTAGGTTTTTTTCATGTATATGGTTTTACTTTTACTTGAGTATTTTCTGCTCCGTTATATGCACTTTTACTTAAGTAACAAAATTGAGTTCTGCAATTTACACCTCTACAAACATGTTCTGAAATGCCTTTGTGTGTCAGATGCCCTCCCTGTGTCTCCATGGGGTCTTATCCTGTATAAAAGCTGCTAGAACCCTGCAGTTCAGACCTCCACAAACATTCTGAGAGACAGGGGATTCTCAGATTAGTTTAAAGTTCAGTTTTCACGCTTCTTCTTTTAAAACCTAAATTGTACAAATCGAATCACAATTGTTTGTCAGATAATTCAGTATTTCCCCCTGGTGATGGCTGCTTCTGGCTTGGACACATTATGAACTCATTTGTGTAGAATCTGCGGACCCAAACACAAATGGCATGTTTTGTAATTTTGATCCAAATACTCCATTACCGCACTAAACATAACTGTAGCACTCCACTTGTTTAGAGCTCTCGTAATCCAATCGAGTCTAAATGTGTGGGTATTAAGTATATATTGTTCCACTGTATTTGGACACAGGGGAAGTCTGGGAGGCTCTGTTTACACTGCTGTTCCTTGACGTGGCCCCAGATATGAATGTATATATTTGGATATTTAAAGGTGCACTGTGGAACTTTTTCTGGGTTTCTATCACATGTCACTTTTCTATTTTGCATTTGTTTAAAGAAGACCTATTGTGCTTGTGTCTGCTTTATTTATAATCTATGACACCCGTGGATCTTTGTTATCATTTGCACATTTTAATCGCAATATTTTCTAAAACAACTTAATAAAAGAAACAATTCCTCTGTCTGAAAACTGTGGTGCTCAATGGGAGCGGACATGGCTGAAAACGTCATCACAACAAAGCGCGGCATGCTGAAGCTGCTAGCGAGTAGAGAATTATTATTTTTTATTTACCAAAATGACTACGCAGTGCTGCTGAATCCTACGTGTATCACAGATTAAGAAAGTAAAATTGAAGAACGAAGTAAGAACAGAGTGTGTACTGTGACTGATCAGCAATATGGCGTCTTGAAAAAAACATACATGAATCACTCCGAATACAACTTTGAGAGGTTAAATGAGAAAGGAAACAACTATAATTTAATTTAACTAACATTTTCTCAGAGTTTATATGAGTCCAATCTGTTCTAGAGTTAATTAATATTTCCAAAAATGTTAAATTAAGTAACACTGGACCAAAATTCCTGTTTAACCCCGAAATCCAGAGTTATATTCACGTTTTGAGATTAAACAGATAACACTTTGTAGAGTTATTCTGATTTAGCTAAACAACACACAGAGGTGTTTTATTTTATTTTTACTTTATTTTAGTTAATTTAAGATTAAATTATGTACAAAACTGGTTCAAACTGGTCTTCTCTCACAAGAGTTTGAAGTGGTGAATGGGAGGAGCCAAATTGACACTAAGAGAAGTTGAATTAACACTAGAGGAAGTTGAATTAACCTCAACCACATTAACTCTGGCAAATAACCCCAACTCAAACCCCCATTTAACATTCATATAGTTAAAATAACACTTTTGGTGTTAAAAACAACTCTGAAATATTTGACCCTAAAATTTTAACCCTCCAGTTTTTGCTGTGTACGGTTAACAGTTCTGAAAAGTCAATTATGGGAATAGGTTTGCTTTAAAGCCACAGCATATAACTTTTTTTTGGCAAAAATAGACAAAAAATGCAGTAAAATCATGTTGACTGCTCTGAAAACATGCATCCTTCCTGTGAGCGGGCTTGCATCTCTCAAGACTCGCTTCTATGATAATGTTGTTCCTTTAGCTACAATAGCCACACAATATGGCATAAAACATATCTCACTGAAGAATTTTTTACTTTCTATTTGGAATCTTGCAGCTGATGTCCCATCTCTAGAAAGTTATACAGTATACCTTTAATTTCAGGTGGTTTTATTGCAAGAAAATATTTGAAAAAACATAAGTTTTTACTGTGTTCTGACCAGTGACTCCCTGATAGCATCCTCTGCTTGTCTCCATAGCGATAGATGCGTTTGATGCCATACTCTGCAACATCCCAGGCGCAGCACTAACACCTCCACGGATACAACTCCACTCTACTAGAAAAGTTACGCAATGCACCTTTAACTTTGTTTTCCCTCAAAAATAATAATAGGTTTTTCATCATCACCAGTAACGTCCTGTGGGGACTGTGAACATGTACAGAGTGTGTAATTATTCTAGCTCTGAAGAGGCGGTTTTGAATGGACTAAACAAAGCTGATGTAAACGTGTTGGTGACAGATGCTGTAGAGGAACATCTGGTCCGGAGTCAGGGGAGGAACGAGGGAGCCCAGAAGACGAGTGACAGAGTGGAAATAGCATTCAAATGAGATTTTAATTAATAAAACGTGAAGTGAAGACGAAAATATGAGCAGAAGTTAATCACAAACATCTGGAAGTGCTTATGAGCCGCACTTAGGCTTTTACGATGACTTTAAAGCAGATGAGTTACAGGTTTGTCATTAATTTAGTCAGTAAATTAGGACTAAAGAAGGACTGAACCAGGGCTGAGCCAGGACTACATTAAAATTGAGACAGAAATAATCCAGGGCTAAACCAGGATTGAACCAGGACTAAGATAGGGTTAAAAAAGGGCTAAACCAGGACTGAACAAGGACTGAATCATGATCTCACCAGGATAAAATCAGGACTGAATCAGAACCCAACTAACCCAACTAACCCAACGCTGAACCAAGATTGAAGCAGGACCAGACAAAACCCGGACTGAACCCGGACTGAACCCGGACTGAACCTGGACTGAACCCGGACTGAACCCGGACTGAACCCGGACAAAACCTGAACTGAACCCAGACTGAACCCGGACCAAACTAGGACTGAATCAGGACTGAATCAGGACTGAAAAGACATAATGAACCAACCTATCTTACTTACTACACTTTTAATAACTGAAATAATGTATTCATGATTCTTTCAAAGACTTTCTATTAAATTCTGTGAAATCTAACCTGACATTTAACAATTTACATTTTTGTGCTTGTTTTTTGTCCCTAAAAGAGAATTTGTTTGGGAATGACGAGCTCTCAAATCGGTGATGAAATAAGTCTTTGATTCTAGAGTCTGCAGTGATGTAGAGCATCCTGCGTCATTGGGGATTTTGAGAAATCGTCTCATTAAGTGAAATAAACAAACACTTTGATGAGGTCAGCTGACAGAAAAAACACATGACTTTGATACGTTTAAATCAAGTTTATGTTTGGAAAAGATTCTGAGGGAAAAATCCGACACATCTTTTGTCGACAGTCTGAAAGAGACGGTCAAAGATGTGAGTCTGATCACTGGTAAATCTTCGTTTTCAGATGGGCGTGATTGACAGGTGGATCAGCCAATCGGGGACAAGCATGGTCTGTCTGTATTAGATAAAATAAAGGAAAAAATATTAGAGTAGTAGCACTAACTCAAGTAAATTTGAGAGAAATGTGAGTTTATTTGTAAATCATGACCAATGAGCTCCTTTGTTTCACATGCGTCACTGAAATAAACAAATCTGATTGGACGATCATGTTTAACTGGGCTTGAGATACAGCAGAGGGCGTGAGGACCAGACTGATATTGAGTATATATATATATATATATATATATATATATATATATATATATATATAAACAGAGATATCATTTTGGATTTCCAGAAAAGTTCCAGAAATGTTCCACGGCATGGCACTAAAATGATCTAATATTTAATACAGATGGGAGCAGCTAAAAATGAATATTGTTCAAATGCAGATTCTTGTTGTGATACAGTGAGTTCTTGGTTCTTCTCACTAAAGAAAAGATCAAGTTCAACATTTGTGAATTTACCTTTTGGATATTTCTAGATAAAGTACTATGTAATCAATAGGAAAAAAAAAAACTGTCTCTTGCCTCCATCTGGACGTATGACATCATCACATTGCAGAATCTGAAAAACCACCAATACTTTTTTAACTTTTTGTATTTCTAAGGAGGTCTCGGGTCACTGCTCTGACTTCCCTTTATAAACCCAGAGGTCAGACGATGGAGGAAACATGTGCCATTTGAGTTCCACCTTAAGCTGATAACCTCCTCTTATCTCGTACCAACTGTTTGTGTAGGTCTGTGTTTAAGTCTGTGCAATGGTCAGGCTTTTAGTAGAGAGGCGACTTCATGGCTTAAAGGACTCGCATTATGCAAAACTGACTCTCTTTTTAGCTTTTAACCACTAGAAATTAACTGGAGTTGTGTTTTGTTTCATTCATACTTGTTTCGATACTCCATACTCCGCAAAATTGATTCTTGTGAGCTTTAAGCCATGTTAGAATACAGAAACATATCTGGAATTGTCTTTAAACAGAAAGTTACCCTTATTGGAAAATGTAAACGTGGGCAAGGTACAAACCCAAGGCACTGGGTTTGTGTTTAAAGACTACTGCTTTAACCCTCGCAGAGCAGCTGTACTGATATTTTTAACTCTTTTGTGACCCGGTGAAGGCCTCTACCTATTTTTCTTCATCTGACATATCTGGAATTGTGTTAGTTTCATTCCCAAATGTTTGAGTAACCCTTTATTATTAGTCTGTCTACGTTTCCAAAGCTCAAAATGCTCTGTTCCACCAAGTGATGTCATCAAGCGGTAGTAATATCAAGTTAACAGTTACGTTTGTTTTTGTTTTGTTTTTCAGCAGAAATGGGAAAGTCCATTGCTGAAGGTGTATGGCGTTTAAAGGTGTAACTTGGGTTGGGTTTCCATCACCTTTTTTGTTTCTATGGATATGTCATTGTTCTGCCTGGAATGTTCCACAGTATGACATTAAACAGATCTACCTTACATTTATCCAATTACAGGTGGTTTTATAGTTCCAAAATAACTCTTATGACTGTGAGCGGGGTCGCCTCTCTCTCCACAAATCTGACTTGTAATGTAGTCTGGCTTGGTCTCCATGAAGATAGAAATGTTTAATGCCATACTGTGAAACATTCCAGACAAATCAATAACATCTCCATGGAGAAAAGCAAGGAGGGACAGAGTGTTTTCTGTTTGAAGAAGAAGATGAAGAAGAATTTAACCTAAATATACGGGGTTGAATGAAACCAAACATAACTCTGGGTATGTTTTTGATAAGGGCTAAATCCATAAAGTGTCTTGCCAATGAACACAACAATTATAGCCTTGTCAGAGCTGATATTCAACAGCAAGTTTTGGGTTTGAGGGCAGATTCCTCATAATCACTGTTTTAAGGGAGGCTAAAGAACCTTACCTCAACTTTCTTATATTTTGAACTGGCCTTGTGCCCAGAGTCCATATCTGACCCACACACTGTATGCCATACATTCTTTTACACAAACATCAAACACAAGTGTAAACCCGTATAACGAAAAGTGAATCTTGCGTGACGGTTCTGGGTTGAAGTTCAAATAAGGAGAGTAAAAAAAGAGGATTTTCTGGTGTTAAAAACTTCGTAACGCCTGAATTCATAAAATATGACGAGTGACGTTAGGGTAAAGCTAACAACGCCATTTTCAGCAGGTTCAAACATCTGGGACCAACACAAATATGGGCTTAAATAGGTCCTTTAATTCCTTTAAAGGCACTTTACCTGCTTTTTACAGTCTTAAAAATGTGATAAACAGAAATAGTTATGTTAAAGTTATTTCTCACTTACCTTATGCATTCAGAGCATCCTAAGTATTCACCACGATGAGTTTATAAGCACTTTTCACAAGACCAGAGCAGAGTTTTGCCGTTGCACTGGTACTACTAACAACAACTAGCATGCTAACAGCACTTTTCCTGATTATCGAACAGTAAAACACTTTAAAATTTGACACTGGCAGTACATAGCTGACTTATTTTGATGTCAAGAGTAAGGAAGGGCATTCGATTACATTTTCTTTATCGATCCTCAGGAGAATTAATGTTCAATTTTTGATTAATCATTAACGTTTTTATATTAAAATTATCATCATTATTATTACTATCTGCAATACTAATCTGCATAAATAAACTCAACTTTACAACATATAAACCATAACCACTATAGAGCCACATCAGCCCGAAACGAAACTTAAAACCACATGGCTCATTTGCATAAACTAAGCGAAGAAAAAAACAGCTCTTGTGCGCTGATGCGGTCAACTTCTGTCGGACTAAAGGACATGACTCAGTGGAATATAGGTGTTCTTTCTGTGACAGAGGGATGTTGATGCTGATGGTGAGTCTGTTCTCGCGTATATCGTGTTGGAGATGGTTGACGAGGCCGCAACTCTAGTGTTTGCGCTGTCAGACACAGCCTCGTCTTCGGTTTTGGTTTCGGTTTGTCGATTAAAAATGAACGTAATCGACAAAATTCTTGAAGATCAATTATCGATTAATGGATTAATCATGCCCATTCCTAGTCAAGAGCTGTTTATAAATAATTTAAACTTTACTCAAATATATGGAAAGAAATGAGGTACAGGACTTGGTATGATGAAGTTTTTGCTTTGCTTGGAATATTCCAAAGCATGGCATTAAACGCGTCGATTTCATGAAGACAATCAGGTGATGCGGCGGGTCAGCTCTGTGGAGAGGTGACCCCATTCATGGTGCTTTCGAGCTATAAAAACACAAATAAACGCAAGATAGATACATATTTTTAATGCCATACTGTGGATTACTCCAGACAAAACGATAACATAATCATGGAGACAAGCAGATGACAGACACCCCACAATAGAAAGTTACATTGTTGTGCTCCTTTTAAATACTGACGTCCATATATATAAAAAAAAAATAAATTATGTTATAGTCTCACCCTGCTTAACCCCAGTGTCTCTTTTCTTTTAACAACACAATTTATTACTACAATTCGCTTTGCATTTTTCAGTTTCGCATAAATCACATGAACCACATAAATCTGATTTTACAACCACAAAACAGATGCTTCATTGGTTTAAATGTCTTAATGTTCTTTAAGATATCAGGAGGTCATCAAAGCAATTTCTGTTCATTACATTGAATCGGTTTTTGCTTAAGGATAGAGAAAGCGCCATGATTAGCAACTTGCATGTCTTAATATTGTTTGTATCAGTTGCTTAAAGGTGTACTATGTAGCTTTTCTATGGCTATTTTATTTATCTGCCTGGAATTTTCCACAGTATGGCATTAAACAGCTCTACCTTATATTTATTCACTTTCAAGTTTTTTTATAGCTCAGAAATTCCTAGAAAAACAGACATTCTGACTGTGAGAGGGGTTGGACTTGGTCTGTTTTTTTCTCCATGAAGATAAAAAAGGTTTAATGCCATACTGTGAAAAATTCCAGACAAAGCATTAACATCTCCATGGAGAAAAGCATTTAACGGACATTCCATCAGAAACAAAAAACCCATGCATATTTCAAGTGGCTAAAGTCTGAAATTTCATGCAAATTTTCTCAGGGTCAAAGCAGTTTGATCTTTGACCTCTGCTAATCTGATTTGACCCACATCTCCTCGAGGCAAAAGAGAAAGAGAGAGAGAAACTTTAACCTTAAGTCTAGAATTAAAAGAGCCACTGCTGCTGTTGGCCTCACTAAAATAATACAGAAAGAAATTTAACACATTCTTTATTTTTAAAATCACTTTTCAAAATCAACTTTTAAAGCGCTATACCTGATCTTTACTGTCTTAAAAACGTGAAAAAAAACTAGTTCAGTTTGAAGTGGTCCAAAGTTATTTCTCTCTTACCTTATGCATTCAGAGTAGGGATGGGCATGATTAGTCCATTAATCGATAATTGATCATTAAGAATTTCATTGATTACGTAAGTTTTAATCGACAAACCGAATGTAGGTTGCTGTGCGTAGCCTGACCAAAAGGGGGTCCGTACATGTGTCTCTCTGCGCTCAGAAGGAGCGAGCAAACACAAACAGTCGGTCCGCCTGCAACGTACCGAAGTGCATATGCGTATTTAACGATGACTTGTACAAGAAATTCCACACTTTCCGTTCCGGTCGGGACAAGTGTGAGTCCATGTGCACAGTGAACAAAGCAGCACATATGTCTCGGTGTCCAGTGTGAAAAAGCTTTACCAGGTGAGAGTCGCGCAATGTCAATGATGAGTCCCCACCTCCCACCCCCCGTACGGTGTCCTGGTTTTGACAAACGCAAATATGGTCACACTAACCTGTATTCCACTGAGTCATGTCTTTTAATCCTACAGAAATTGACTGCATCAGCGACACAAGAGCTGTAGTTTTATCTTCGCTTAGTTTATGCAAATTAGCGATGTGGTTTTAAGTTTCGTTTCTGTGAGAGTTGCGCAAAACTGAATTAAACACATTATAAATAAACGGATTGATGTGGCTCTAGAGTTGTTACGGTTTATTTGTCGTAAAGTTGAATTTATTTATGCAGATTAGTAGTGCAGATAGTAATAATAATGATGTTCATTTTAATATAAAAACGTTAATGATTAATCGATAATCGATAGTTAATTCTCTCGACGATCGATTAAGAAAATTTCATCGACTGCCCATCCCTAATTCAGACCATCCTAATTTTTCACCAAGATGACTTTAAAAGAGCTTTTCACAATGTTCAGAGTCCAGAGTGGAGTTTTACTGTCACTCTAATGCTAACACTTGGCATGCTAACAGTGCACTTCCTGATTATCGGACAATAAAGCGCTTTATCATTAGTTGCAGACAGTACACAGTGGACTTATTTTGACCTCAACATCTGCTTATACGACTAGAGTAGAACCAGGGCCAAAGTAAAAAACAGGACCAAACTAGGTCTACATCAGGACTGAACCAGGACCAAACCCTAACCCAGCCTAAGTCTTTTGTTTCATTTGTTTTTATATTTTATCAGCTCAAGGGCCAAGGTCAAAACACGGTTACACAATTCAAACAATAAAACACGATTCGGACAAGAGATTATTTTGTTGTTTCGCCATCAAAGATAAGACGACTTCACTTTATCGAGGTCAGGTTAAAGGTTAAACGCTGACTCGATCTTTTAATTTTATTTTCCCTCTTATTGGAAAAGTGATATGTTTTGGTTTGGCATTGCATACTTTAAGTTGCAATGTGTGACTTTTCAGGTGGAGAGTCCATCACCTGCTTGTTTCATCATCATTACTCTGCTTGGAATGTTCAACAGCATGACTTTAAACAGCTCTCTTACATTTATTCAATTACAGGTGGTTTTAGAGCTCAAAAATACCTAGAAAAACAGGAATTCGGACTGTGAGTGGGGTCGCCTTTCCACAGATCTGGCCTGTAACTTGGTTTAGTTTAGTCTCCTTGAAGAAAGAAAGGTTTAATATCGTACTGTGAAACATTACAGAAGAAGCAGTAGCATCTCCATGGAGACAAGGACCCTCCAGCAGAAAAGTTAAACATTGCACCTTTATAGGAGCGGCTTCGCCTCTCCACAGATCAGACCTGTCACTTGGCCTTTAATCCCATAGAGCTGCAGGATTAATCACAATTTAATATAAATCACTATTTGAATGGATGCAAATACCAAATCGCAAAGGCTGCAATTTTTTAAGTACTATATTTATCTCCACAAACAATGAAATCTCCTGTCTTCTTCTGTGTAAAAGCTGCTAACCCTGTAGTTTTGATCTGTGCAAACATGTTCTGAAATGTGTTTTTTGCAGTTCATAATTCAGCCTTTTTGTCAAGTTCTTCTTGATGTGTTTAAAATGTGAACGTTGAACAGCATCCTATCGCAAATCGACTCACAATTGCAAAAACCGCTATTCAAAATTTGTCTAAATCATGAAACCCTATACTATGAAACAGTCTACTGGCAAAACATTGACTGACATCTCCATGGAGACAGGGAGAAAGGTTCCACAGTGCGTCTTTAAGTCCAAACACAATCTAAGGCCTGAGTCGTGACGCATTATTATTATTGTGTACAGAGGGATTGGTTCAGTCAGAAATGAAACTTAAATCTGTTTGGTGCCACTCCTTTGGCCTACTTTTCTCTTGTGTCCTCAGGTCAGAGCATGTGCTGAAAATACTGAGTAATAATCACTATAAAATAATATACTTTGCAGCTCTGGGGGTGATGCTAACTAGAGGCACTGCTCCGTATGAAGTTCTGTTACCCAAGTTAGACTAATCTGAGCTTTGTTTTAACACATTCTGACTACATAGAACTGATTTTGATGGAGATACAGCAGGAGAGCAGATTTGTTGTTGCTGTTAAACAAGTTCCTCTCAAATAACATTACACACACAGGCTAGTTAGTATTGGCCAACAGTTTTTCACTTAGTCACTCTCACTTTATTGTTGACAAACTCCAGAAAAAAATCACAGGCTTCTTAAAATCCATTTAGCATTTTTTTCATTGACTTTTCATCAGGTTGTGTTTGCTCTTTGACAAATAAGTGAACGCAGTTGTAAAATCTGGCTTTTATCTAAAAACGAAACCTTTTTTTATCTTTTAAATCGTGTGAACAGGTCACGCATGCTTTTATTTTCTCTCGTTTAGTCGACTGCAACACACTTTTCTCTGGCATTACTCACCATGCACTTTCTCGCTTACAGTTAATCCAAAATTGTGCTGCACGCCTTTTAAGTGGAACCAAAAAACGTGAGCACATTACTCAGATTTTAGCGTCGTTGCACGGGCTTCCAGCTCGTTTTAGAGTTGATTTGAAGATTTTATTGTTTGTTTTTAAAGCTTTGAATGGACTGGCCCCACAGTACACAGTCTCAAACCTCATGCAAATTTACCCCCCTGAGGTCCGTGGGCCAGCTCCATCTCGTGGGGCCTAACGTGAGACGTAAAACCAGGAGGATCGGGCTTTTTCTGTGGACAAACCCAAACTCTGGAACATTCTGCCCCCCAACAGCCCCACAGTGGAGAGTCTCGTCTTAAGACCTCTCTGGCTTTTAACACCGCGTGAGTTGTGTGGTCCTTGTGTCTTTTATTTATTTGACTTATTTACTGCTATTTTATGATTTTTATGGTTTTGCTGTTATTTGCTTTTACTGGTTTTATTGTTTTAGGACTCGTATGACCACATTTTAGCAATTTACCTTTTCGTGGTCTTCAGTTTATGATCTCTGTGCAGCACTTTGGAAACTGCTTTGCTTGTAAAATGTGCTGTATAAATAAAGTGGATTTGGATTTGCTAATGTGTGCATTGTGTCACCATGATAACTGCTGAACCTTCCGCCATAGACATACATGCATCTCAGCAACATATACATAAGTTACTAATTGCTAGTAAGTAATCAAGTTTCAAAAATGACATAATTTTATAAATATCATAGTGAAAAACCACTACCTGCTTGTCTCCCTATTCCACAGTCCTTTTAAAGCTATCAGTATTAGTTTGTTTTTTTGCGGTGAGATCCTGGGACACTGCAGACACTCGTTCTTTGAGAGTTTAAATGCGTTCTCTGTTTCTCATTACCAGAGGAAGTCCCCGCAACAGCCGAAGCATGTCTGAAAATCTGATTTATGAGACAATCATAAATGAAGCTCAACTCAAAGCGCGTGACTTTAAAGCAACAGGAAGTGTGCGTTAGAAATATGTGTCCCTTGAAAGTCATTGGTCTATATAAGGCTGAGAAAACAGAGAAAACAATGGAGAGGTTTAGCAGGTACAGGTATAGGTAGGTTTAAATACAAGATTATTTTTGCTTTTACCATCATTTTATTGGCAAAGTTAGCTCTAAACAAATTTACCTTCTATTTAAAGGTCCTATATCACACACAATTTACAAAATGTGAGCTTTAAGTCCATCCATCCATCCATTTTCGTCCGCTTATCCGGGGCCGGGTCGCGGGGGCAGCAGCCTAAGCTTTAAGCCATGTTATCATTTTGTTATCTCCTCAAAAACAGACCAGGAGTTGTGTTTTGTTTTGTTCACACAGTAGAGTAATATTTTATTATTAGTCTGTCTACATATTCAAAATTCAGAATGCTCTGTTCCACCTTGTGATGTCAGTTTTCAAGTTAATTTTACTTTTTAGTTCAATAGAGATTGGCTGAAATCATCCACTTGATTATAGTGAAGTTGTATTTAGTTCAAAAACAGTGGTAAATGGTCACACTTTTATACAGCACTTTACAACAAGTTAAGTGTCTTGCCCAAGGACTCAACTACAGCATCTGTGGGAGCTGGAATCACACCTCCAACCTGCATAATCAATGATGGGGTTTGTTTTAATATCAAGAGCGGGATTCGAAACGTCAAGCTTCGTATCAGTGGACAAACGCTTACCAACTTACCAACTGAGCTACTGCAGCTGCAATGGAGCACTTCCTGTATTAGCACAGGACATCACAAGAGTGTTTTCTGTTTGAGAGATGAACTCAACCTAGTGTTAAACATGAATGAAACCAAACACAACTCCAGGTCTGTTTTAAATGAGAAAACAACATTATAACAGAGATGAGACAATCGTGAAAAACAGACCTAGTTCAATTTAAATGGTTGATAGTTATTCCTCACTTACCTTATACACAGAGCATAATTATTATTAATTATTCACCATGATGAGTTTATAAGCTCTTTTCACTGTAGTGCTAACAACTCACTTCCTAAATTGCTTTATAATTAGACACAGACAGCACAAAGCAGTGTTATTTTGACCTTAAGAGCTGTTTATACAATATATCCATACTGAGGCAAGACACGTTTTACCTAATTACATTTAAAAAATTGGTAGAGCTCTTTTTTAAAACTAAAAGTAGGTCTGTGGAGCCCGCCTGCTTCCCTCCTCTGACTGTGTTTACGTCTTGTGCAGATAAAATTCTGACAGAACAATGGCGTTAGCAACACAAACAAGCTCATAGGAAGTGAATGAGCTCGCGGAACGGTAATCGCGGCTAACGGGGCTGTGAATGCGGTGTGTTTAAAGCCCGTCCGATATTCCACGCTTTAACATAGAGAGGGAGAGAGAGATAGGATCAGCTCTAGACTGTGTGAAAAACAATGTGCCAACCGGAAAGTCCCAGGCCGTATCAGAACAGGCATCAGGTTTAGTCCAGTGGAGCGGTACTGGGCTCGCGCAGATAAACAGAAGAATGTAGGTTTGATAAGGTGTTTTAAAGCTGTGGAAATTAATGGGGTTTAAAATATGAAGCTTTGTCAGGTCAAACTGGACGGTTAACAAGAATTTAACAGTGGCGCGTACAATGAAGTAATGGCGTTCTTATCTAATCTGGGGTGGCCTGCTCTGCCTTCCCGGGAATGTTCCACGGTATGATATTAAACATGTCTATCTACTAATCATCATTCACTGTCACCCACTTTTCGAAAATCCAACTCCTAAACAGAATCGTGAACGCTTAAAATCCGTTTTGCATTTTTTCATTGGCTTTTCTGATAAGCTAAAAACCAACTGCTTAAAATTTCACCATAGACATACATACAGCACCCCAGAGTATCACTACAAAGTATCAAAAAGTTACCTATTACTTGTACATAATCTGGTTTGGGCTTTTAATGACATAACATTATACATTACATTCTGAAAGTGTACTGCAGTGGTTCCCAAACTTTTTTTCTGGGGACCTATATTTTCAAAGTCACAAACCTTCGCGACTCAAGTCAATAGATATTATTTGTAAATCACAAAATAAAGGTAGATTTGACCATTATTGAGCATTACTGAGGATATTATATTGTTGACTGAGTGATCGTGTCTCTGAACAATTAGTATTACTCAAGTTTTAAACAATGACAAAGAGTAACTGAAGCAGCAATAAAAGGATCCATAAGTCGCCTATTTGGACATTAAATGTAGCCCATTTCTTTTTCTTTTCAACATTCAAATGAACCAACAATATTGGAACAAAATAGTCAATAAAATAATTACAAAAATTCTAAATTATACAAAACATGTAACATTTAAAAATTTCTAACGAGATAGGTGGGTCTGTCAATTTTTGTAGCATGTTCCAGTCCAGGGTGCAGGAGGAGAGCGCAACACGCAGATCAGGTACAGCATTCAGGGCCTGTTAACACCAGAACGTGCCTTTCATTTAGACAATGACTGAATTTTTGGGGCTTAAATATGCAAAAATCTGAAACCACCCTGCAGAGTGGAAAAGTTGAATACGCTCCGTGGTAGCGTTCCCGTCTACACTGCCCAAGACGCAAAACTCTGGTCAGATCTGCTCACATCACGTACGTGTTTACATCACATACATGACCACCTAGCATCACTGCCTAGCCACCGGGCATGCAAACCCAAATGAATTCTACACACTATTGCGTCACCGTATGCACGCAGATTTCCTCCCGAAAACTCTCGTCTAAATACGAAATAAAAACTGAAGACGCGATGGCACTTTTGCGTCTCCTTTTCAGACCATCATCAGATAAATGTAGCCTCAGTCTGCTTCTGTGCTTTGTCATTATTTTTGTGAGCACATAAAATCTCATGTGTCAGAACTGTATTTTGCAGACCAACATGCGGATGGTGACAATGCGACCCAAAAAAAATCTCTGGTCGCGACCCTGTCTTTGGGAAACACTGGTGTACCATATCTGTGTTTGAATATTTGTGGTTTTTGCATAGTATCAAAATATAAAGCTTTGTCAGGTCAAAGTGGACGGGTGACAGGAATTTAACAGTAAATAACACACAATACAGTAATCAAGGTCTTATCTAATCTGGGGCGTTCTGCTTTGCTTTGCCGGGAACGTTCCACAGTATGGCATTAAACTTGTGTATCTAGTGTTTATTATTCCCTTACCAGGATTTCAGAATGAATAAACATTAGGACTGATGCCATATATGCTGATAAAAAATATAAACGGCCCACTTTACCCTGCTTTCTGATCTATGTTATAATGTTTTCTCATCACAAACAGACCTAGAGTTGTTTTATTGTTTTGTTTCTTTCACACATCTTTAAAACACAAATCCTGCATATTTACACTGTGTTCTTTTTCTTGTGATGTCATGTGGTAATACGGGAAGTGCTTTTTCAGCTCAAATTGCCATTCTCCATTGAACTAAAGGTAAACTGTAGCTGTAAACTTAAACTATCACTTCATGACAGGTGGAAGAGAGCATTTTGAGCTTTGGAGATGTAGACAGACGAATAACAAAAGGTTACTCGTAACGTGTGATTGAAACAAAACACAACTCCAGGTATTTTTTTTTGAAGATGTAACAGCAATATAATCCATCACTTTTGCGTCATACAGTTTAAACTCCATTGTCACTGGTCTGTTCTGTTGTACGTCAGACAGAAGGTGAAGTGGAGGTCATGATCTGAAAACACTGAGTCCTCCTGAAACCTGCGGCTTTATTTGAAATTCTTCGCTCACATTTCACCGCGATCGGCTTCGGCGTAAAAAGCCAAACATTAACGCGGAGTTGGCAGATCCGATCGCTCCAAAGCAAAATAAACTAGACTGTGATGAGCGTCAAATGTTACCGTGGCAACAGATCACTCATCATATTTGTTAATACTTTAGTTGTAAAAATGGACAGGTCTGGTGAATATGGCAATTTAATGAAAAACACAATTAGATTTTTTTCCCCAAAATACACAATTTTTGTGTTACGATTATTGTCTGCATCTAATTATAAAGCATTTCATTGTTCGAGAATCAGGAAGTGTGTTGTCATGCTAGTCGTTTGCTTTACTGTGTCTGTAAACTGGTGTAGGATCTGTGTGTGTGTGATGTTTACGTTTGTGTGTGGAACATTGTGGCTGTGAAGAAAACACACATTCCTGAGTCCGACTTAACATGAGGTGGACAGGTTTGGCTCGACCTCTTGACTTTTCATCCAAAACTGAGGAAAAAAAAACAAAAAAGAAAAATGTAGTTGTGTTGATCTGTGGAGCTGTACCCAAAAGAGCATTACATGGAGCTTAGACTGTCGGCTGTTTATCAAAAGCAGAAGAGAGAGAGAGCGAAGACAGCGGGAAAGAAAGAGGGAAAGACAGAGGGGAATAGTCAGGTGAAGAGGTGAAGACAGAGGAAAAAAGAGAGGGGAAGAGAGGGGGGTAAAGAGATGGAAAACGAGAAGGGAAGAGACAGGGGCAAAAAGAGGGAAATAGAGAGGGGAAGGAAAGGGGGGGGAGAGAGAGGGAAAAAGAGAGGGAAAGAAAGAGGAGAAGAGGGGAAAAGATGAGGAAAGAGAGAGGGAAAAAGGGGAAGAGAGGGGTAAAGAAGAAGGAAAGACAGAGAAAATGAGGAAAAAAGAGAGGGGGAAGAGGGAAAAGAGAGAGGGGAAGAGAGGGGGGCAAAGAAAGTGGGAAAAGAAGGGAAGAGAGAGGGGCAAAAAGGAAGAAAGAGGAAAAAAGAGGGGAAGAGAGAAGGAAAGAGAAACGAGAGGGGCAAAGAGGAGGAAAGAGAGGAAAAAGAGGGGAAGACAGAGGGAAAAAGAGAGGGGTAAGAGGAGGGAAAAGAGGGGAAGAGAGAGGGGCAAAGAGGAAAAAGGAGGGGAAGAGAGAAGGAGAGAGGGACAAAGAGGAGGAAAGAGAGAGGAAAAAGAGGGGAAGACAGAGGGAAAGAGCGGGGAAAGAGAGAGGGAAAAGAGAGGGGTAGAAAGAGGCAAAGAGAGGGAAGAAGAGAGGGGGTAAAGAGGAGGAAAGAGAGAGGAAAAAAGAGGGGAAGAGAGAGAGAGAAAGAGAGGGGGAGAGGACTTTGATACAGATCAATAGGAGCCAGTATTGCACAATATCAGTACCATTATTAAGCATTAAACGTGCACTATGAAGGTTTCTGGCCAACTGTTTGTCATCATGGAAATACTATTGCTTTGTCTAGAATGTCCCACAATATGGCATGTTTTATATTTCCATGGAGATGAGCCCACAATGCCCTCCAAGCCAAGTTACAGGTCAGATCTGTGGAGAGGTGAGCTCACTCACTGTGGGAATGCGCGTCATTTTGAGCAGAAAAACACCTGTATTTGAAAATCTGCAAACTTAAATGAGTTTAATGACATAATGTGAAACAATAATATCTCCATGGAAGCAATCTTAATAGAAAAGTTTCACAGTGCAGCTTTAAAATATGGCTAATAGGTCTAATATACTACTTTTTAAATTGTGCATTTTTATATATTCTTTTATGTATTTTTTTCTCCACTGACTGCACAGAGCTCATGAGTAAATGCAGGAAATCACGTCCAGGCCCTTTTAAGAGAGCTGTTTTTCCTTTCCTGTTAAACCTGAACTTATTTTCAGGTTGTCCTTGAAAAAGCAGTTAGCCGTGTACTGTATATACACAGAGTCCTTTCCCCCTTTGAAAGCACAGCCCATTGACTTTAAAAGGGAAGTGAAATATTGCTTGCTGCAGCCACATTAGCGCTGGTATTCGTGCTCCTGTCCGCTCCATGCTCCGATTCACAGCATCTGATAAGGACCAGCACACACGCCGCCTTTGCATGCTTCTTGGGGACATTACACTGACTTCCATTGACTACCTAAACCCCGGCACCGGCAGCCAATCATTAAAGCTCCTATATTACACAAATTGGATTCTTGTGTGCCTTAAGCCAGGTTTTTATGTTCTTACCTTGTCAAAAACAGACCTGGAGCTGTATATTGTTTCATTCACACATGTTTGAGTAACTCTTTATCATTATTAGTCTTTTTATAGCTCCAACGCTCAAAATTCTCTGTTCGCTTGTGATGTCATGAAGCAGTAGTTTTAAGTTAGCGGCGCCTTTCACCTTTTTGTTCAGTAGAGTTTTCCAATGTTGGGGCTGAAATTATCCCGATTGACTCTAGTGAAAGTGTATGGATTATAAAAACACATTGGAGCGCTTCGTGTTTTATCACGTGACATCACAAAGCGTTTTCTTTTTGAGCAAATATGCAGGATTTGTGTGTTTAAATGCGTGAATGACAGAAAACACAACTCCAGATATGTTTTTAATGAGGTAATAACATTATAACATCGTTTAAAGGGCCCGTTACAGTTAATGATGTCGTAATAAGGATTTAAGTTGTGGGGATTTTATTTGTGTCCCCATAAAGGAGGCGGGTCCCCATGATGTGAGTGTGTACAGGGGTCCGGTCGAGTGGTAACGGAGGGAAACAGGGGCAGATTTTTTACATTCAAATGTCTCTTATTCAGAAACTAGAGGGACTATTGAAATAAGTAAAGTATCAGAATGTAGGAAAGAGTTAACACTCCAACAGGGAAAAGTTAAACCTGTGATATTCTTTCAAGTTGTTGACAAAAAATTTAAAAACTCACGTCGGTAACGGAGGGAATGAAATATGCAGCACTTTTTGAGCAATAAATACAAACAGTGATAACTAGTGGTTCTCACTTACATATCCTTAACAAACTGGTTTGAATATTTGCTTCATATAGTTTTCTACCATATGGTACAAGATTAGGTTGAAAAACCTCTTACTTTTTGAGTCATGAGATTTTTTATTAAGAAAGGTCATGGTAACGGAGGGAAAAGTAACGGAGGGAGAATTGTGCAAACAAGTAGAAGGTGCATGATTTTACATCATTTGTAAACTTTTTTCTTCCGAATACTTTAATATTACTTCAAAATGAAAGGAAACTATTTCTATAAAATATGTCAGTCCTTCCAAGCAAATTTTTGTCATTTTAAATACTTTTTTTTTTTTTAATCATGTACCTTCATCAACAGTTCAAAGATGGAATAACACAAGATATGATGAAATACATCAATTTCTTTACATGATTTGCAGGTCTTTGAAATTTGGGAAATAATTTTTGTTCCATGTTTCATACATGGTTTGTTTAAAACATATGTAACTTTAGAACCAAAATGGTACAGAAAAAAGGTCAACAGTTTCATAAACTAGAGTACATATGTATCTGTTGAATACATTTTTATATCAGATGCATTAACTTGAATTTTTGGCCTTGCTGTTTACTTCTGCTTGACCGGGCCCACAGGTCTCAGTCCCCACACGGTGATAAATACAGCTGCACACACTCGGCGCTCGCCGCATTAGCCAGCAGCATATTAAAGTGTTGAGTTTCAGCTGCTGCTAATCCTCCGCAGACTCTGGAGGTCATGTCCAGACTTGTCCCGGTCCCAAACTCAAACCTGAATCCTCCTCTGTTCTGTCTTTAAGGTTCCACTTTCACATTCCTCTGCACCAGCTCCATCACTCAGGAGAGGGACAGGAGGAGAGGGATCTTAGTTTAAAAGACATGATCTGTGTTAGAATGTTGTTTCCTCAGGAAAAACATACCTGGACTTGTGTTTCTCAGGAATTGCCAATATCTACTGGGAGCTGTTAACTCGACTTCATGTTACAGTAACTTCGCGACTTCATGACATCACGAGGTGGAACAGAGCATTTTGAGCTTTGGAGATGTACACAGACAATAATAAAGAGCTGCTCAAACATGTGTGAATGAAACAAAACACAACTCCAGATCTGTTTTTGGTGAGGTAACAGCACTATAACATGGTTTACAGGTCACAAGAGTCAATTTTGTGTAACATAGGATGTTTTAAAGGTGCACTAACTTTTCTGTCTTCCTTGAGATGTTTTACCTGCCAGATCTCAAATATTTCTGTGTGATTTATACAGAGAGATATCAGTCTGGTCCCCACTCCCTCCGTTGCATCTTGAGCCAGAATCAAATCTGATCATCCATTCAGATTTGTTCATTTCAGTGACACATGCCAATCGAAGGAGCTCATTGGTCACTCATCATTTTGAACTAAATCACAGATTTAACAGTTTAGTTTAGTGCTTCACTCATTGATTTTTGCAAAATTCCACCATGTTTTTCAGTCCCCTGTAATATTTTTTCCCTTTCTTTTTTTGTCGTAAGCAGCCATATTTGTTTTGATACCTTTAAAAAACAAAACAAAAAAAACTCTAAAACATGCACCAGGGACTAGAGGTGGAAATTAGCTTTAGTGATACAACCTGGCACAATGTAACTCTCCTGTTAAGGTTGTAGATTGTGCACTGTCCCTGTCTCATAAACTAATGAAATAAATAAATAAAATACAGTCGGACCATGCTTGTCCCAGATTGGTTAATCCATCTGTCAATCATGTCCTGAAATTGGAGAGAATTACCGATGAGTCTCATATTGGTAAAATAGAGAAATGTTATGGTTTTGCTTGGAATGCTCCACAATATGGTATTAAATCGTGACATTCTGGAATTTTAGAATGTGATGAATAGTCCTTTTCCATGAAATATTTACATTAAATTCACAAATGTTGAACCTGATCATTTGTCATTTTAACTAGGCCCCAAAAACTCACTGTACTACTACAAAAATCTGATTCATTTTAACTACGCTCCATCTGTATTACATATTACTGGCCTATAGAATGGTGTGATGTCATGTGAAACCCAGCACTTGACTGTACCACGTCCCTCTGTGATGTCGTGACCTCCTATGCTCTCTCAGTGTGTTGATTTTGCCCCTCTCTCTGGATCTCCCTGACCCCGATCTGATGTCTCTATTGGGGAGACGCTGGGGTTAAATGTGCCTCATCTCCAGACCCAGGGGGTTTTAGCTCAGAGGAGCATGCCTGATTTATGGGGGCCAAATGGGCTCGGAGCAGGGAGCAGACGGGGGCTTCCAACAGACAAGATCAGCACATGAGAGGAATACATTTGGGGATATAGGCGTTACTGACAAAAACGTATGAATATTTTTATCTTTTGAATAGTTTGGGTTCATATTACACCACAACACTGTAGAATTCCTAAAGTTTAAAGGTCCTACATTCTACAAAAGTGACTCTTGTGATCTTTAATCCATGTTATAATGTTGTGACCTCCTCAAAAACATAACCTGAGTTGTGTTTTGTTTCATTCACATCTTTGAGTAAGTCTGTTTCCTTTTCCAAATGCTCTGTTTCAACTTGTGATGTCATGTTGTGGTAGTTTTCAATTTAACAGCTACCTTTTACCTTTAGTTCAGTAGAGCTTGGCAATTCCAGGGCTGAGATCATCCAGGTGATTCTAGTGAAGGTGTATGGAGGATAAAAAGTCGAGCACTTCCTGTATTATCACATTTCATTCACATATTTTTTTCAGTATGAGAGAAGAGCAAGTGTGACTGAAACAAAACACAACTTAATGTGTAAACAACATCAGAAAATAGCGTAATATTGGCCCTTTATGGTGAGCTGAAGGACAGGTTTGTGGTGGAATTTGCTTTTTAACTGTAACCTGGTTTATGGGTAATGTCTCTGTAATTACTGGGCCTATCCACATGAAACTAAATCTGCCACGTAGTCTTCTGAAAAAACAGAATTAGTTCATTTTAAACTGTTTGTGGTGATCCAAAGTTATTCCTCACTTAACTTATGCATTCAGAACATCCTAATGATTCAGAACGGAGTTTTGCCCTCATGGTAAATTGAACAACAACTAGCATGCTAACGTGCACTTCCTGATTGTTGGCCAATAACACGCTTTATATTAGCTGCAGGCAGTACATCATCAGGAAATGCCAAGAATGTGAGGAAACGGCTCGAAGATGTGACACAGCTGTGGGTTTATGTGTTTGGGCTTTGCACAATACGCGTTCTCCACACAAATGTGAATTATTCCATAACAAGACAAAGCTGTAATCGTTGAAAGTTCAGTTCATGCCACAAATGCAAACCATGGGGCTGCAAGAAAAGTGAATTGCAATTAAATCGAAAAACTATTTGAATGGACGCAATTAGCAAATCACAAATACTGCAATTTACCATAATTTGTACCATCATTTCCCCCGCAATCAAATCTGTTGTCTTTCTATTTCAAGTTTCAATTTCATATTTTATGCTGACTCTCCCCTTGCACACTCCCTGTGCTAAATCACTCCCCCTTCAGATCACTATCACAACACAATCAGCATGCAATCTGCTAATGAAACTACTGCACATCACATCAGGTTTGTGAAGTTGTAGTGTATTGTAGTATATTTGTATCATGCTTTTGTATTTATTTATATAGAATTGTCATGTGGGAGCCTGAATGATGTAGGCTTGTAGGCGGAGCCTTGTACAGAATCTTACAGATAACAATAAGAAGTTTTTGAATTGGGCCTGGGAGAGATCACAGGATTACTCTAATATGTACGGATGACAAACCTCTGGAGGCCTGTTTTTGATGAGGTAACAATGTTATAAAACCATAGTAGAAATCTCCATAAAAAAGTAAATTTTGCATAATCCTCTGTTTAAACAAAATAAATTGGATTTTGTACACAACACAATTGAAAAATGATGTCCGTTTAATTCCTGCGTTTTTCATATTAAAATGTCAAAACCTCATTCCATCTTCCAGGAAGTCTTATTATACTGTTAAACAATTCTTAGTAATAGTCGTGTCCTGACAGCGTGTGGTATTGGCATCCCCTGTTAATCCATGCACGCCCAAAAATTCAACCAAAAATTATGATTACACTATTGAGACTGAAGTCCACCCTTTTCCTGAAACTAACTAAATGCTTTGCCAAATGTTGTCATAACTTATAATGCGATCCATTTTATTTCATATTAAATCAATAAACAGTCAGAGGGTGCGTCCTATTGACATCAGTTGAACTTTTACGGCTGAATTGTATTATCTTTCCATAAAACAGTCGGAAGTTGGCAAAATATCACTCAAAACTCAAAATCATTGGCCAGTACAAATTAGATTGATTCATGTATATTCTAATTGGAATGACATAATTACCAAAACCATCAATTTCAAAAACATTTATTTCTTATGCTAATGCTATAAAATGGTCAGGGGGTTGTGTGCTTAATGACTTTCAGTAAATTTTTATGACAGAATATTACAATTTCTTAAAAAACTAGCTGGCACGGATCAGGTTAGCTTGATGCATGTAGCTTTGGGCATTATTGGAACGTCTCTATTTTCAACAAAGTCTGTGTAACCAATATTAAACAGTGGGTAAATTACATCCTATTGACTTTAAAAGTTGCCTTAATTTCACTCAAGCATAAAATTAGTTTATAGAAAAACTAACCAACACATATCCGGTTAGCTTCATTCATGTATATTGTGATTGGAATGACATGATTACCAAAAGCTTCAAGTTCTAATTTAGTTCTTATGGTTACATTATAAAAGTCAGAGGTGTCCTTACCAAGTCTCAATAACTTTTTATGACTGAATATTACCCAATTTCTTACAAAAACTAACTGGCACAGATCAGGTTAGCTTGATTCATTATTTTGGTAATCATTGGAACATCTCAATTTCCAATAAAGTCTGTGTAACCAATATTAAACAGTGGGTAGATTACATCCTATTGACTTTTAATGTTCTTTTTGCCTAAATTTCATTCAAACATAAAATTAGTTTATAGAAAAACTAGCTGACACAAATCCGGATAGCTTGATTCATGTATATTGTAAATGGAATGACAGAACTACCAAAATAATCAGTTGTAAAAACATTACTTTTTATGCTTATTCTATAAAATAGTCATAGGTTGCATCCTTACTGAGTTTGAGTAACTTTTTATGACTTAAAATTACAGTTTCTTCCAAAAACTAGCTGGCACGAATCAGGTTAGCTTGATGCAATGCAATTATTGGTTATTATTGGAACATCTCTTTTGCCAACAATGTCTGTGTAACCAATATGAAACAGTGGGCTGTTAACATCCTATTGACTTTTAATGTTCTTTTTGGCTGAATTTCACTCAAACATAAAATTCGTTTATAGGAAAACTAGCCGACACAAATCCGGTTAGCTTGACTCTGTCTCATGCATGCTACGCTACATTATTGTAGCATTTCTATTATCTTACATTACCGAATCCGTGTCATCCATGACTGACCTGAGAGGGTGGCTAATGGCTAACAGCTGCAGGAGGAAGTAGACCGAACACCTGCGAGGTTCACAGTGAATATTCAGGAGCAAAGAATAAGGAGCTGCTAACCTCAAACAGCCTTTAGTTTGGCTTCTGCTTTCTTCCATGTTGTGGGTCCTACGGGGTTTCACAATAAAACATTTACAACATACATAGATACTTTCTGATTTCTGCTTTGCCGGGAATCTCCCACAGCGTCTTGCATTTTTTATTGCTACAACTAGCTTTTTATGACTTTGCATAGAGTTTTGGTGGTGTAGAGAGGTTGTCTTACATGCAAAAAGTTGGCGGTTGTATCCCAGCATCTGATCAGGGTCTACTGTTGTTGTGTCCTTGAGCAAGACCCCGTTCTCGCATATGTGTTATAAAGCTATAGGCTATGGACCATAATGCAATTTGTTATAGTAAAGGCCTTGTACCAGATTTTTTCCCATATTTTTAAACAAATATGTCTTGCCTTAGTATAGATATTATAAGCAGCTTTAATTGATGTAATTGAAAGCTTTTTATTGTCTGAGAATCAGGAAGTGCACTTTAGCATGCTAGCTAAGTTGTTGTTCGTGGAAATCATTCGTAAACTCATCATTGTGAATAATTAGAATGCTCTGAATGCAGTCAGAAATAACTTTGGACCACTGCAAACTGTTCAAAATAAGGCTACTATTACACACGTTATGTTATTACATTATCTATCATACAGATTTATACGCATATGATTATTTGATTCAGTAACTTCTCTTGATACCCGACACCATTAACTTAATTAAATAAATCTGGTACAGTTGGAATACAGCAGAAACTTTATCCAAACAAATGGTGTGTCCATTTCTTCTTTACCACTTTCTCTCGCCAAGTAAAACCTCCCTTCATTAAATCGTTTTTAACATACAACGCACCCGAGCTGTAACATTATCAGATCTTGTAAATGTTGGTGTTTTTACTGTTGATATCAGGTGCTTTTGACTGGGAGAGGTAGAGGAGGGGGCCGAGGAAAGGCAGAGTAACTCATTCTGACACACACGTTTATTTAACCCCCTCCTCTGCACACAAGGCTCTGTCGCTGTGCCATTTTGTGCGCACTGTAAGTTATGCACACAGCCCAGAGCAATGATTTAATTCGCTAACCATTCGTGCTTTCCCCCATGGAGCTTTTCGGAGCAGGCCGTTTGGCAGCTGAATATTGGAAACACACAAACTCAAGGCTCAAAACTCAGAGGTGTCACTTTAACAGAAGGTGAGGCCGAACAGGAGCCAAGAGAGTGCTCACATATGACGTCATGACAACAGAGATATTGGCCATTCCGCACAAAATGGAGAGGAGGAGGAGTAATAGTAGTTCAACATATGATGTATTCATTCCACAGTGGTGGTAAACTACCATCTCTGGCACCATCTGGACAGTAGTGTATCGTTTAATGTGTGGATACATTATCGGTATCGGGGATAGCTGTATCGATATATTGCCAAGAGTTTTTTTTTTTTTGTGTATTTTACTGAATTATTTTGTTACAGCACGACAATTTTGTTGCTTGTTTAGAGGAAGGAGACACGTTTATGCAACACATTTGACATTTCCACTGTTTTGTTGATTAAAATGGGTGTGTTTCATCTGAACTTTGCACAAGAAGTGGTTTAAAAAAGACTTAGTATCACAGCTGTGATTTAGCCATTGTTTTTTATTGAACAAATTGATTTGAAATATATCATATTGAATCAAAAGTGCACTGTATCAAGATATGTATTGTATCGGCAGCGTCTTAATGATACCCAGCCCTACTGGACTCAGTTGGTAGAGCATTTGCCCACTGATCTGAAGATTGGCGGTTTGAATGTTGCTCTTGACAAAAACATCATTGGTTGAGCGGTCAGACCCACAGGTTGTTGGTGCAATTCCAGCTCAACAGATGAATGCTGTGTTCTTGGGCACCCTCCCTTGCTCCTAGTGTCTGTATGCAATAGTGTGTGAATGGGTGAGTGGTTCCTTCAAGTAAGGCCCTTTGAGTGCCCTGATCATGGAAGTGCTGTATAAAAATGTGACCATTGTGACCATCTGTCCCTCCAACCATCACGAATCACACACACCACTTTCATACTAGGCAATGTGGGTATTGTCTTGCCTCAGAAGACATCAACAGAGCTTAGTTCAACATTTGGGTTGGGGGACTACTGTGGTACCACTGAGCCACTGTTGCCCCTGAGCACAAGAAGAAATAGTAGTACACTGCAAAAAAGCTTGGCCAAAATTTAAGATATAAACATTGACATCTATCAGAAAATGACTTAAAAATTAAATTATTTGTCTGTGCTGCAAAGTCATTTTACTTGACAAGTTAACTTAAAATAAACTATCTAGACTTAAGCAGTCCCTGAACGAGTAAGTAGATGATAAATCTGAAAATAAGATGAATAAAGTGATATAAGTTTTAAAATCTTGGCCAGATCAGATAAATCTGCAGTGTAGTAGTAACAGCAGTAGCAGTAATAGTAGTTTTTGTATTAGCTCTGGGTGGCAAAATATTGATATTTTGAGGTATCAAATACTCTGTTCTCTACAAAAATTAAAAAATAAATTTAAAAAAAAGTTACACATGTTTTATCAAATGTGTATACAGTTTCACGTGATTTATATTTCAGTGTACATGTACAAATATTGAATTTGTGAATCAGTTCAAGCTGGAATTATATTTTGACCATGTTTAACAAGGATTGCACAGAAGAAAATGTGCTCTACAAATCAACTTACCTTGGCTTTCCCTAATGTGCACGCTGAGACTTATTGTAAACCACTCTCTGAGTCCGGTTCAAATCTGTTGCCAATTTCCCTTCATCTTTTAGCACTCCTTGTGTAAATACATACATTCATATACAGCTCATTAGCTTTAGCACGACCGCACGTTCCTCTGTATCGCGGTGCCTCCTCGGAGCCTCAGGTGGGACCAATCGCACACACTCCGCAAACCCGCAGCCATCGCGTCCAATTAGCGCGTTAGCTTTAGCATCTGTCGCTACGGAAACAAAATGGAAGCCAAGAAAAACAGCTGTGTGGAGCGGAGAGGCCATTCAAATCAGAGGACATGAGTTATGGTCCTGTTCTGGGCATTTCAGCAGCTAACCAATCAGAGAGATTTATAACACCAGGGTCAAGGGTCAAACCAGAGGCGGCTGTAGGCACGGAACATTACACACTGAACTTTTGGTGACTCAATCAATGACTTAATTAGAGGTAATGTTGTCAACAAGGTGATATAGACATAGGCTTAAATAGAGGGTGCAGTACAAGTCAAGATAAAATTACTCAAGTAGAAGTAAACATACTGGGTCTGAAAACTACTGTGAAAAGTACAATTTTATGAAAACGTTAGAGACAGTGTAAAGTCTGGTGTCCGAAGTGTGAAGAGAAGTGAACGCCTCAGTGACAAAAAGCCAAAAGACTTAAATGTCCAAATGACTTCTCCAGAGACAGAGGGAGACGGAGAGACAGAAGAGGAGAAGAGAGAGAGGGAGAAGGACAGCGAGAAGGACAGCGAGAAAGACAGCGAGAAGGACAGCGAGAAGGACAGAGAGAGAGACAGAGAGAGTAAGAAAGACAGAGAGAAAGAGAGAGATGGAGTAAGAGAGACAGAGAGAGAGGGACAAAGAAAGAGACAGAGTAAGAAAGACAGAGAGACAGATAGCACGACAGAGATGGGTAGACATGGATAGAAAGAGAGAGGTAGAAAGAGAGGGGTAGAGAGAGAGGTAGAAAGAGAGGGTAGAGAGAGAGAGGGTAGAAAGAGAGAGGTAAAGAGACAGAGAGAGACTGGGAGAGACACAAGAGAGAGACACATAGAGAGAGAGACACACAGAGAGAGAGAGAGAGAGAGAGAGACCAATAGAAAGTGAGCCACAGAGAGAGAGAGAGAGAGACTGAGAGAAAGAGAGACTGAGAGAAAGAGAGACTGAGAGAAAGAGAGACTGAGAGAGAGAGAGAGGGAGATCAAGAGAGTGAGAGATAAAAAGAGAGAGACCAAGAGAGAGGGAGAGATAGAGAGAGATAAAAAAGAGAGAGACAGAGAGAACAACAGAGAGAGAGAGACAGATCGAGTGTGAGAGATAGAGACAGAAAGACGGAGAGAGAGCGTGTGTGTTTAAAACAGAGCAGACCCTGGAGAGATGAGCTTCATTCACACATTCACTCTGACCTGGGAAATGCCTGAATAATGCAGATGATTGCACTTGGATCACACAGTCTGTAAGATTACATAATCCCATAAGAGGCAGCAGGCCCTACAATTTTCTTTATTTACTTCTTATTGTCCACCATCTGATAAAAGGAAACTGCTCGTGGACACGTGAAACATAAAAGAGAAGTCTGTAACCAACTTATTTTCAGTCAAATCAACCGTTCTAAGATGAATCAGGACCAGCTTTTACTCCAGATCCACAAACAAAACTGAAATAACTGAAATTCACAGAAAATGTAATAGGACTTTTATATTAATTCCATCTGTACTTTTTTTTTTTTTTTTTACCTAAGTAGAAGTTTCTGAATCTAATTTTTAGGGGGATATGCTTCAGCTTGGCATGGGAAATGTCAAAACCCAACAAATAATGTGTGCCAGACCTCCCCCCCCCAGTTTTATTTACCCCCTTATATTTACGAGAAACAATCCATATTTACCAGAAACAATCATCAGCTGTTCCTCTATCTTGGCCTTTTATGATATTTACAATATTGACTTATTGTTCAATATATAAAAGCTGGAACAATAATTTAGATTCTCAATATTTATCGTGTGTACAATTTTTTACAATAGTGGGAAGATTTTAGCCGCTTTTCTACTTTACTATGATAAGATCTGAGCTGTAGAGAGTAGTATAAATAACTTCTATTGCTGATTCTGCTGTTTATTTGCTGCAACTCAGGCCTTTTAATCATGCAGTATATTTAAAAATAGGTTTATAGGCATTTTCCTGCTTTGTGACAGGGTCTAAAGTGGTTTTGATATTATTATTTATCACAATATTTCTCTGTAGCAATAGACTGTGCTCCAAAATGTGCTATTGTGATAGGCCTATCTCTGTATATCTCTATAAAACGAGAGCAGGTCATGAAACTTTGAGCTTTTGGATTTTAGTCTCTCATTGTAAGCAGTTAAAATTTACACACAAGCATTAACCAGATCTTTTCTTTCTCTTTCTGTCTTTCTCTTCCAGGTCACAGAAAACATCGTCTCCAAACAGACTTTTATAGGTGAGACTTAAAACCATGACTTGACATTGTAATTATAGATCATTACTATAATTACTCACTGTCCGTTTGCACTTCCTGTTTCTCCTGCAGAGGCGCGGACCTTGCCTCGCACTTTCAACTCCACAGGGTCAAAGTTCGTGACCTCTGTGCCACAGCGGCCCTCGGCTCATTTGACCCTGAGGGACTCCAGTTCTCCAGGTGAGTTTGGATTTACAAACCTAGTTAAAAATTAGTCTGAACTATTACTACTATTATTACTACTACTATTACTACTGCTACTGCTACTGCTACTGCCACTGCCACTGCCACTGCTACTGCTACTACTACTGTCATTACTACTACTACTACTACTGTCATTACTACTACTACTGTCATTACTACTGTTACTGCCACTACTACTACCACTACTACTACTACTACTACTACTACTGCTGCTGCTGCTACAACATCAAAAACATACTTGGAGTTTTGTTTCATTCATACATTTAATGCATATTCTCACAAACAGATAACACTCCGTTCCACCTTGTGATGTCATTTGGTAATACAGGATGTGCTCCACTGTGTTTTTAAACTCCATATAACTTCACTAGAATCATTTGGCTAATTTAAGTTTTGGAATTAACAATCTTTACTGAACAGAAGGTAAAAGGTGCTGTTAACTTTAAAACTACTGCGTCATGACATCACAAGGTGGAACAGAGCATTTTGAGCTTTGGAGATGTAGACAGATTAATAATAAAACTCAAACATGTGTGAATGAAACAAAACACAACTTCGAGTATGTTTTCGAGGAAGTAACAACATTATAACGTGATTTAAAGCTCACAAGAGTCAATTTTACGAAATATACGACCTTTAATGAATGCAAGCTGACAAGACAAGTTTAATGCCATATTGTGGAACATTCCAGGCAAAGCAATAACATCCCCAAAGACAGGACAAGCAGAGGGCGTAATCCCATCCAGAAACGTTACATGTGCAGTTTTGTTCCTTTTTCAAGTAAACAGGCTCATATTAGTAACAGTTGTGTCCTCAGTGGAGCCCTGTCCTCACTTACAGACTCTGACTCTGTTCGTCTCATGTGGGATTCGCGTGCAAAACCGCTGGGTGTCGACCAATCTGGCAACGCACTGCTCCAATCACGGACCACCTCTCTGTTTGAGGAAGGAAGACGCCTCACCTTTAACCTCTGACCCGAGCGTTATACCAAAGTCCGATCCCGATGCAAAATAAACGCAGAATCGCACACGCCCCGATGTTAAAGCGTTCCAATGCTGTGAAAATATTCCACAGCGCTGCTTCTGTTTCTGTGAGGGAACGCCAAGGACACCAACAATGGGAAGGAACAGGAACAGGAAGAGGCTCATAGAGTTAAAGGAGACTTCTGAAGGATTATGTGGAGTTATGATGACAGAAAAAACATGTGAAGTTAAAACTAACCATTAAACTGCATAATTATGACTTCATGTTTTTCTAATTATGACTTAGTTCAGTGGGTTAGTACATGTGGGGAATATTTATTGCGTTAAAGGGCCCGTATTACACTATTTTCTATCTATGCATGGATCATTTCAGCCCTGGAATTGCCAGTTACTACTGAACTAAAGGTAAAACTATCACTTTGATGATTTAGCTTTAGTGAAATGAAAAGTTAAACCTATCATATGCTCTTTAAAGTTGGTCCTTTTAGACATTAAGTCTATGATGACAAAACGACTGCAGATGACAATGAAAGGTACTCTGTGTAACTTATCTCTTACCTGGTCTCACCACCTGAGATCTTATCACGTTGCCTGGAATGTTCCACCTTATAACATTTCACTGACCTTTCAACTTTACTTAAAACTTTTCTTGCATTGATTCAGTTGAAGGTGTTTTTATTGCTAGAAAATAAAGTCTAAACATTTAGGCAAAGCAATTGGCATACTCTCTACCAGAAGAAGCAAGTTGACTTTCTATATTTTTTATTCTGACCTCATTATCTTGTCATTTTTAGTTCAAGTATTATTAGAACTGTGCAAAAATAAAGTATGGATAAAGGATTTAAAAAAATTTTTTTCTGTTTTAAAAAAAATTGTTGGATGTCACACTCTACAACATGAGTTTAAACTGTACTTCAACACACAGTCATGGAAAAGACCAGTTTGTTTTTTATCGGTGTTTCTGCGTTTCTAAAAGTTAGAAAATGAAAGGGAAAAAGGGAGAGAGGGTTCCGTTCACAGTGGAGCTCTTTTTCTGTTACTGTGGAGCCCTTGTGTTTACTGTGAGTAACAAACATTGATCATAGACACAGAGAGGATGTCACACTCCGCACCAAGATTCCAAAATATCAGTCGCAGCTGTCTTGGGTCGTATGTGAAATCTTTGTCCCGGTCTTACTGAGATCTACAACCATAGAGACCATAGCCTATAAATGGACATGGCTAACCCTCTAGCTGTTGCAATCCAAAAAGGAAATGAGCTCCATCAACTCTCAGCTCACTTGGTATTGAAAAAAACGTCACCTCTTCCTCTGTTGCTGCTGCTGTCAGGCTCCCGCTCTACATGACCCTGGTGTTTTTATTTACCATTTTGTCCATATATCAATTCCTATTTCTAATATGAAACTTGTCTCTAAATATATAACTTCAAGCCTCTATGAGCTTAATTTGACTGGAGCCGAATGCCATGGGTGGTGTCACACTCCATTAGGCCACTTCTATACAGTCTATGCCTACAATACTTGACTTTTAGCTACGACTCAAGCTTTTCCCCATGGTCATAAATCTTTTGGTGCAGACGGACAAAATTGTGCAGATCCTAAAATATAAAATATAGTGACAATGTGCTGATAGTTCTTATAGTTCATGGTTTATTTCTGTACATGTTTTTAATTGAAATGATTATAAATGACACGCACAACAGTTACACCCACAAAGCTCTGTGCTGTCTCATGGTGATACAAAACAGCGTTGGAGACTTCGAATTGTTGCACAAAAAAGCTAAAATTACCTTGTGTTTTGTGTCAAATGGCTTCCAAACTTTAACACAAAACAGTTCAATTTTCATATTAAAAGGCTAAATTGTCCTCAGTAAAAGTCCCCACAGAGGAGCAGGAATCTTGACAGAGGAGTGGTTTTCCAGCTCTGATTCAAAATGGCTGCCCTGGATATTTTTCGGAGCGTTGTCTATTGTTTCTAGGGAAACGTTTATGGAGCTCTGGGGATCGTTGCTCAATATTCACATGTTTCTTTGGTTCTGCTTTTGGTTTGACCTCTGGGTTTGTTTGTTTCTTGTGAAGAGAACAAAAGTGTGTCCAGCATGAAATCGTAAATGAGATGCACTTTGCCTTTAATTTAATTCTGGTGCTTTTTGAGTTACAACATATCTTCGTAAACTGGGAAGAAAAAAGCCAGACTAACTGTTTGGATGCAATGATATGATCTTGATTTGTAATACTCCAAAATGTCAGCCAGATTGCCTGTAAGTCTTTGCCCCATTACGACCAAAGGAATATCAAATATCTGAACTTTGTTTTAAAGGGCTTTCTCAGGCAAATCTCATGTCTTGTCAGATCTTTTTTTATTAAGTTGACAGCAAAGATTAGTGGTTACGACATTCGCCCACTCCCCTGTAGGTGCATGCTTTTGTCATGTCCTTGGGCAAGACACTTCATCCACCTTGCCTACAATGAATGTGAAGACTGTGTGTTAATGCTGCAGATTGGGAGCTTCTTTTTCATCCATCTGCCCCAGGGCAGGTGTGGCTACAGAAATCTCTTAACCCTTCATCCTCTTTCCACAGGCCCCACCCCCGGCCTGCACCAGTCCTGTCGTCATGTGGTGCGCTCCTGGGCCAATCAGAGCTTTGGGTCCCACCTCCACAACATGAGTCTGACCAATGGGAAGCTCAAAGTGCCCCAGGACGGACGCTACTACCTGTACTCACAGGTGAGTACTACACATGTACTGCCTGTACTCACAGGTGAGTACTACACATGCACTACCTGTACTCACAGGTGAGTACTACACATGCACTACCTGTACTCACAGGTGAGTACTACACATGCACTACCTGTACTCACAGGTGAGTACTACACATGTACTACCTGTACTCCTAGTGTACAGTACCACATATGTACTACCTGTACTCACAGGTGAGTACTACACAGTACATATATACACAGAATACTATCAATATATACACAACAGATAGAGCAGATGAATATTGCAAGCATGCAAAACTGTACTAGTTTATTTTAGTCAGTTTGCAGTGATCCAAAGTTATTCCTCACTGACCTTATGCATTTTGAACATCGTAATTATTCACAGTAATGGGTTTATAAGTGTTTTTCATGATTAGCATGCTAACAGCCTTACTTCCTGGTTTGCGGATGGTATAAAGCTTCATACTGTAATTAGATGTGGACCGCACACATACTCTCTTATAACCTTGTTGTACTTGTATTCAAGATTTACTTTATACTTATACTCTCTTGTGTATTTTCAGGTGTACTTCCGATATCCGTCTCCAGCCTCCAGTGAAGGCGACCAGCGCAGTGTGAGCCACCAGCTGGTCCAGTGTGTGTACAAGAAGACCTCCTACCCCAGCCCCATACAGGTACTACAAATACTGCTATGAATACTACTACAAATACTTGTATGTTATTAGGTTCTTTTTTCAGACCAAGAGTTTCTTATCATACCTGATAGTTTCGACTGCTCACTAGCGGTTTTCCTTAGAGTGGTTACGTGATGTTACTGCGACGTGTCCGGTCTGCTGATTTATACAGAAACGAAATGAAAAAAGAACCTTATAACATTATCTTTACTATCATTATTATCATTATTAAAATTGTCGGAAGATCACCAAATGAACCTCATTGGACTACTACTACAAATACTATTACTATCCTCAGCCACATACAGCTAATACTATGAATACTACTATGAATTGTATTTTGGATATTACTTCAAATACTACAAATGCTACTACTGGCACTACTGCTGTTACTGCTACTACTACTATTACTCATTAATTGAGGCGAGGTAATCTAAAACAGACAGCAATCATTTCTGTAATAAATATGTCTTTATAAAAACTTTATGAATATGGTTCATTTTTACAGATTATTTTCATTCGCTCTAACACAAGGTCCTAAATTTCACACAAATCCAAAAGCTCATTATAAAGGTTCTGTATGCACATGGTCAGAAATTTGAGATGTAACGATATCGAAATCTCTCAGTGCGATATTTTCACAATATACATCTCACAGTACGATATTTATTGCAATATTTTGTGGTGGCTAAACTGTGAATATGCTACTTTTCCCTCTTAAAATACCTTGACAAGACTTAACCCAAAGAACTAAGATTTAAATGCGCTAATAACAATTATTTCTTGATGTATTCGGCACTGATTTATTTAATTTTTTTGTAACATAACTATTCAATTATTAAGTGAAGAGACAATTTGATATTACTGTGAGACCTTTTGACAATATTTCTGTTATTTTTTACATTCCTATCAAAAATGTGCATAAAAATTTTAATTTGATTCAGAAAGTCTTGAGTGAATACTTCAGCAAATTGTCAAATTTATGAAAAGTTTCAGAAGATATGCCAAAAAAAAAACTGTATGGCAAATTTGAATCTGTAAGTAGCTTTGTTGTTCAAAATGTGTTCAGATGTCTTCTAAAATGTGTTCAAAATGTGTTCAAAACATGTTCAAAATGTGTTCTAATGTGTTTTCTCTTTTATCTCTTTTCTCAGTTGTTGAAAGGCGTGGGGACTAAGTGCTGGGCCCCTGATGCTGAATACGCTCTACACTCGGTCTATCAAGGAGGACTATTCGAGCTCAGAGCAGGAGATGAACTCTTTGTGTCAGTTTCCTCACCAAATATGGTCAACGCCGATGACTCTTCCAGCTACTTCGGCGCGTTCCGATTGGACCTCTAAAATAATCCAGGAATAATGATGGATTTACAAACTACCAAATGGGAAATACAGTTTTGAATTCTGAACATTTTCTGGAGATTTTTGGTGATATTGGCTGGACCGATGTTTTTTCGAAAGACGTTTTTATAAGACTTTAAGGAGGACGACACTGAACAGTTTGAAGCAGTTTTAATTCCTTGTAAGTTTTTGATTAAAAAAAACAAATAAAAATACATCAATTACGTGCAATCACCTGGAGAAGACTGTGATGATTTTTCTCATTTCTGTTGAAGGAATTAAATATTTTGGACACACGTTTTTGGAGAATTTTCCAGAAATTCACAAATCCAACATAGTAACTATTTTCCACTGGTTTTCTTCACCACAGCTGCCTTTTTGGAGTGAAATGAAAATGAACTTTTTGAGTATTTCAGACTTGGGAATGTATATGGATGATAGTGAACTTGTGAAATCTGCAAGGAGACCAAAGCAAAAAACCAAAATGTGGAATCTAACTTGTGCCATGAACGTGCTGTACAAAAACTTTCTAATAATTAATATGTATTTGATCTCATTGATTGTGACCACTCGGACGCTTTGTACAAATGACTTAAGATGTGGATTTAAAGAGTGGGTTGTATTTTTGTTGTGGATTTTGTTGAAACACGGAGGAGCAGGAAACGAGGGGAGAGGGAGGAGAGGAGGAGGAGAGGAGGAGAGCAGGTGTGCGCTTCTCAATGTCATTCAATAGGGTGTGTTCAGAATTTGAGGACAACATAAGAAATGCAGATGGATTGCAGGGGCCTATGTAATGTAACTCTGTAGTAGCTTCATAGCGTTTGAAAGAACTGTCCAAATTTAAGATCCACAGATGTTGAACTTAATCATCTTGATCATTATGTTGTAAAAAATTTTGTTTACAAACCATAGACTGTGTAAATAAATGAACTACGGGAGTGTGATGTCACCCATAGCATTCAGCTGCAGTCAAATGAAGCTTATTGAGGCTGCCAGTTATAACAGCGAATTTGGTGTTGAGTTCCATATTTGGAATTCTGACCAGAAGGATCACTTCCTACTTGCAACGTGGCGGTCAAGTCAAGTCAGTCTATGCCACAATATTAAGCGTAATATTAAGTGTATGGATTAAAGTCTTTTCATCTAATAACAATCACGTCTTTAGGGTTGAAAAATGGCACCACTTTCTGAGGTGGGGTCAGTCCTGTGTTCCCACAACCCTCTGTTCCATCATTTCTAAGATTTTTTTTATTTAGAAGATTTTTCTCAAAATTAAACTCTAATTCAGGTCATTTTTTATTTTTATTTTATGGGATGATTCCGAGTCATTTCAAACTAGGGTCCTTTGCACCATGACCTCTGCATTACATCTGTAGTCAACTGCTGCTGGATAATAGATTGGGTGTAATGGACTAACAAATTAGAAGAAATGGGGATCAAATTTGATGCAAATTGATGATAGGAAGGAAATGAAATGCAGGAACATATGGCCTAATTTTTTGGGGGGAAAAAAATAAAATAAAATTTAGAAATGAGGGAACATAAAGCTGAAGGAACATAAGGCTGTGGTATTATAGGCTCGCCCCCTAAGAGGCTAAAGTGAAAATATAATTCCACAAGAAGAAGTTGAACTTTTTGCCAGTTTTTGTTTCATGTGGATAGGCCCAGTAATTACAGAAATCTTAATCATGAACCAGGTCAACAAGTCTGCTAGCCTACTGACCCATAAGTGAGTCAAGAATGGACAATGTCACGCGATCTCATCACAATTTTATTTATACCACCCATCCCAACCTGGGTGAATTCCACTTTTTAATTTTGAAAACCTGGTCACCCTAAGAAAAATGAAACTACCATGAAACAGCCACAATAAACAGTATTTACTCTCACTTGTTGTTTACTAAAAGAGTTGCTCAAACCTGCCTCCTCCTTCTCTTCTTCTGGTGTCTGTCACACTTTTGTTTAGGTTAAATATTTCTGTCTGTTTTTCCGGTTAAACCTGTGAAGTCACGTTCCGTTTAAATCACCATAAGTCACGCTAACATGCTAACATGCTAACCAGCTAATCCGCTAACACAACAAAGTGACAGACTCTGGATTTAAGGCTAGCTCTACACCGCTAGAGCTAATCATTTAGACACTACAAGAAAGCGTTGTTAATGTTATTGCTGTGATTTTGTTTCTGAATGTAAGTGTAAATGAAAAAATGTTGAGATGTTTTTATATATAAAACCACTAAATTTCTGTTTTTAAATTTGGATTTGTACATTTATTTGCGATTTTGGTGCTTGAGAAGTTGAGTTTGATGGTACCTTGAAAGTTCTTTTTGTATTGAAAGATAATTATGTTTTGCTTTTTTTTTTTTTTTTTTATTAAAATGGATAATAAAAAAAAAACTTAAAAAAAAAAAAAAAAGTACACTATGTAACTTGCAGATTTGATTGCTTTACCTGCAATGTTACACAGTATGGCATTACATTTATTTGTCTTGCATTTATTCAGTTACAGGTGTTTTTATTGTGAGCCGGGTCACTTCTCCAAAGATCTGACCTGTAACTTGTCTCCATTAGATAAGTTTAATGCCATACTGTGGGACACTCTGGGCAAAGCAATAATATCTAGACAGACGTAAAAGTTACATAGTGAAGCTTTAAATTGTTTGGAATAAAATAGTCAGGGTCTTTTATGCAAGAAATGTTTAATTAAAATAGACGCTTTACACAGCAACAATGTACAATACAGTTTTGTTTTAATGAAATGAAATTACCACTAAATGCAGCGAGCAGAGTGAACACAGGCTGTGTATGAAGACTACGCTGTGAAAAAATGAAGGCAAACATGTATGAAATAAAAAATATGCAGAAATATTTGTTAATTTATTGTAGGGTTGTTTAAAGTATTGAAAATCAGATACCAATCGATACTAAAACTAGTACTGAAAGTAGATGGTAATAGAAAAGAAATTATTACGATTTAATGTTGAAAATAACATTCAATTTTTTTTCTTTTTATTATCATTATGGTATCAGAAGTGTATTGTGAATTGAGTCTATTCCTTGGTATCAAAATTGAGTTTGAAATTTTAGTATTGTGACACTAATTTATTCATAAGTTAACTATATGTTTAGGTCACAGGTCAGCAGTAGTAGTAGTAGTAGAAGTAGTAGTATGCCTTCAATTTTTTCACAGCTAACCTTTGTATCCCTGTCTGTGTTGATAAAGTGTTGGTTTGTCTTGATTCTGTGAGCACCTAAACTTTGTAATAAAATGTTCTGAAATGGAAGACTTTATTTATTTATTTTCAATATGGGTCCTTATCATTTATTGTTGACATCTCTGTTTTAGGTCCTGGCTTAGTCCAGTTTTAGTCCTGGTTTAAGTCTGTTTTAGTCCTGGTTTAGACCTGGTTTAGTCCTGTTTCAGTCCTCGTTCAGTCCTGTTTTAGTCTTGATTCAGTCTGTTTTAGTCCTGTTTTAGTCTTTGTTCAGTCCTGGTTTAGTCCTGGTTTAGTCTTGGTTTAGTCTTGGTTTAGTCCTGGTTTAGTCCTAGTTCAGTCCTGTTTAGACTTGGTTTAGTCCTGGTTTAATCCTAGTTTAGACCTGGTTTAGTTCTGGTTTAATCCTGGTTTAGACCTGGTTTAGTCCTGTGTTAATCCTTTTTTTAGTCTTGGTTCAGTCCTGGTTTAGTCCTGGTTTAATTCTGTTTTAGTTCTGGTATAGACCTGGCTTAGTCCTAGTTCAGTCCTGTTTTACATCTGGTTTAGTCCTGCTTTAGTTCCTGGTTTAGTCCTAGTTCAAGTCCTGGTTTAATCCTGGTTTAGGTCTGGTTTAGACCTGGTTTAGTCCTGGTTTAGACCTGGTTTAATCCTGGTTTAGACCTGGTTTAGTCCCTTTTTAGTCCTGGTTTACCGTGACCTGATCTACTTCTGTATTTGGAGAACAAACAGATCCAGGTGTGAACCAAAGATGGAGGAGTTTTTTATCAGCTCATGTTTCAGAGTGTGGCCGTGACTCTCTGACACTGATCACATTAATCACACTAACGCTGGGTTTGGCTTGGCTTTAGTTTACTTTGTTTATAACAGGAGTGGGCAATTATGCTTTATATGGGGCCACGTGAGAAACAAAAAATATTGTGGAGGGCCGGGCCAAAATGGTTCACTCAGTTCTGCATAATATTAATTGTATTTCTTCTATAAATAGCAGTAATTATTGTTTTGATGAGCTGGTAAGACTGGTAAGAGCTTATGTTATGACTAAGCAATGAAAAATAAAAGCAATGTAGTTTTAGTCCATGAATAAGAAATGTTTATTTTGTAATTCTTGTATGCTTGGGCTTCCTCTGGTTTCATCCATCAGTCTAACACACATCCACAGTTATTGAGTTTCAGATCATTCTATAGACCAATATTATTTCATTCAGATGGGGGCAGGTAAAATTAATATTGTCAAAATGCAGATTTTTGTTGTGATACAGTTCATGGGTTTACTTAAAAATAGAAATGATCAGCTTCAACATTTGTGTATTTACGTTTAGGATATTTCATGTCAAAGTACAATGTAGTCACTTGATACAGCAGTTACCAAGGTGACACAATGTACACATTAGCAAACATTGTCAAAAAAGTTTTAAGATTGTCTGAAAACTCAAGAAAAATGCAGAATAGATTTAAACAATGCACAATCTAATGTGAAAATTCTGGTATTTCCAAAAATATACAAAATATAAAAAATCGTATATTAAAGTGAAATAAATATGTACTTTCCCAGTGAAAACTTTGATCTCGTTTAGAGTAGTAGTAGCAGCAGTAGTAGTAGTAGTAGTAGTAGTAGCAGTAGTAGTAGTAGTAGTAGTAGTAGTAGTAGTAGTAGTAGTAGTAGTAATAGTAGTAGTAGTAGTAGTAGTAGAAGTAGTAGTAGCAGAAGTAGTATAGTAGTAGTAGTAGTAGTAGTAGTAGTAGGAAGTAGTAGTAGCAGCAAGTAGTAAGTAGTAGTAGTAGTAGTAAGTAGTAGTAGTAGTAGTAGTAGTAGTAGTAGTAGTAGTAGTAGAAGTAGCAATAGCAGCAATAGTAATAGTAGTAGTAGTGGGAGTAGCAGTAGTAGTAGTAATAAGTAGTAGTAGTAGTAGTAGTAGTAGTAGTAGTAGTAAAAATCGTAGTAGAAGTAGTACTAGTAGTAGTAGCAGCAATAGTAATAGTAGTAGTAGTAGTGGTAGTAGTAATGGTGGTAGTGGGAGGAGTAGCAGCAGCTGTAATATAAAAGTAGTAGTTGCTCTTGTAGTAGCACTAGTACTAGTAGGAATACAAGTAGTAGTAGGAGCATCATTACTGCAAGCAGCCAAAATAGAAGTAGTAGAAGTAGAGGGAACAAAGAGTATCCAAAACTTTCATACATACAACTTATAAACAAAGCTTTTTTTTATTTCAACTTTTAAACTCAACTGAAAATATTACTCAAGAAACAGTTATATATAAACATATGTAAGATAGCCAAATAAATTAAAACAAGTCATTTCCTCCTCTCCCCTCCGAGTGAAATCTCCCAGCAGGCATGGGGATTCTGGGGGAGGCGGACAGGCTGTATAAATGAGTGGATGTAAGTGTGTGCTAGCGTCTATACTAGCGTCTGTGCGGATGATTTGTGTGTCTGCGGCGCTAATGCTAATGCTGCACACACGCTTCACTGTAGCACACTCAAGAAGAGCTGTGGGACTTTATGTAAGAGCTTTTATAACTCTGTCCCTGTATTATGTGTGTAAATGTGTGTTCCTGATCCATTAATTTATTGATAATGTTTACTGTTAACTGTTAATCACTTAAAGTTGCACTGTGTAACTTTTTGTTTGGGGCAGCTCTACTTTACATTTATTCAATTGCTGGATTTATAGCTCAAAAATGCCTAAAAAACAGACATTCTGACTGTGAGCGGGGTCGCCTCTCCACAGATCTGACCTGTAACATTGTCTGGTTTGGTCTCCATGAAGATAGAAATGTTTAATGCTTTATTTTGAAACATTCCAGACAAAGTAATAACATCTCCATGGAGAAAAGCATTTGGTGGACCCAACAGAAAAATTACACAATGCACCGTTAAAGATATTATGCAAAATTGACTTTTTGGAGCTTTCTACCTTGTGATAAAGTTGTTCCCTCATCAAAACATGCCTAAAGAGGTTTTAGATGTCATCGATGCATGTTTGAGTAATGTAGCGATCTGTCCTGAACCCTATTCGAACCCTTCTTACGGTTAGACTCTGCCCACAAGTCCACCCATACTCCCACACAAGAATTCTCTAAAACATGATACAAAACTGTACACAACAACTTGACAAGCCAGATGACGTAAAATTCATTCTTGTTTTATTCATTCTTGGTCCAAAGTTACTTGCCTGAGCAGCCAGTCCCTTTTACATTCTGTTCGAATCCAGAAGAGTCTGTAACTGGACCACAGAGCGTGAAAAATCTATGTCCAAATTTTAGATGATCCAACCAAAGCCAGTAATTTGTCTCACGTGTCCCTCAAATGTGGAAGACATCTCCATTCAGAACAAAATATATAACTTTCTTAACCTGAAATAAGTCATAGTTTGGTGTTTCGATTGTTAATTCTGTAAAAATCCACTCTGTTTCTTGGTTCTTCATGTCAATTTTTCTCCTTTTTTACATGTAAGCAGCCGTGGTGTTTTTGACGCAAACATAGCATGCATGTCTCTGATTGGTTAATCCACCTGTCAATCACGCCCTCTGAAATTAGGAAGACAGGACACAGCTCCATATTCACTCATGTTTGTCAAGTTTTGTCAAAGTGTGTAGTTCTGGCTGGTAACATATAATTACAGAAAAGCTACACAGTGCACCTTTAATATTTACTTCAGAATCATTTACTTTTTTCTTGGGTTTTTCTCACCATTCATGTCTTGTTGCAGTATCTATCTTGAGTTAAAAAAAAACAAACCCTCCCCTTTTAGTTCAAAGAGGAGCCATACAGAAGAGGGCGCGTGTTTGAACAAGTGCTTTATCTGCTCCAAACCTCATGTGTTCAGGTGCGATTGAGGAGCCGTCAGATCCAAAACGGCTCCCAGGCTCTGTGCTCGGATCTGAGTCACGGTTACATGGAGTTACAGAAGAAAATGAGCATCTGGGGACTTGAAATGGGCTGTTCCTGAAGGATTCCCACATAAATCCCAACTTTACAAGAAGAAGTTAGGCAAGAACGTTACTTCAAAATAATGTTGGAAGTAAAAAGTAGTGGTCTAAGAAAGTACTCAAGTAAGAGTAACTTAAAGGTGCACGATGTAACTTTTTGGTTGGGTCTGTCACCTGCTTGTTTTTTTTTTATGGAGATGTCATTGCTCTGCCTGGAATGTTCCACAGTATGACATTAAACAGCTACTTTACATTTATTTCATTACAAGTGGTTTCCATGAAGATAGAAAGGTTTAATGTCATACTGTGAAACATTCCAGACAAAGGAATAACATCTCCTTGGAGAAAAGGATTTGACAGACCTTCCACCAGAAAAGTTTCACAATGCAGCTTTAAATAATACGCAACATTTGGTATTGATATAGACACAAACATGAAACAAACTAAATCATATTTGAAGGAGCGGTGCAAGAAACACAAATGTTCAAATCATTTCATATTGTCAACATGAAGCTTTTGTCACTTGTAGACTTACTCACAGTGGGAAGAGGAAGCACAACTTTTACTCAAGTAAGAGTACTGTTACTTCAGTACTATTCTGAAAAGTGTAAAAGTTTAAACTACTGGTAAAATAAGGTAACTGTAACTGAGTACTGTCCACCTCTGGATTTTTGCAAATTCATCTAAAACAGTTTAGTTTAAAAAAAGCAGTACTCCGATTTGAGTAATATATTGTACAGTGTACTCTTACTTGAGTAAAAGTTTTGGTGACACAAAGTCTAAAGTGATATAAGATTTATGTGACAATATGAGATGATCTGAACATTTGTGTTTCCTGCACCGCTCCTTCACATACGGTTTAGTTTTAGTGTTTCTCTTTTGATAATACCAGATTTTGTGCATTATTTATCATTTATTATTTATATTATTTATTATTTTGTTTTGTGAGTCCAATTACATACATTATATTTAAATAAAATTATAAATCAGTTTTGCTACATCCAAACAGTTCTAGAGTACAATTTTGGATACATATTTTGGAGTCATATTTTTTGAAACCTTAGTTTCCAGACTAATGTATTTTTATACAGAAGGATATCAGTCTGGCCCTCTATGGGGTCTTGAGCCAGAACCAAACATGGTTGTCCAATCAGATTTGTTTATTTATAGTTATTGTTTATAGTGACACATGTAAAATAAAGGAGCTCATTGGTCACCATCATTTACAAACAAAATGACATTTCTCTCTCCACACATTAACAGAGTTTAGTGCTTCACTCATTGATTCTGCAGAAATCCACAATCTTTTCAGTCCCCTGTGATATTTTTTCCCCTTTCTTTTTTCCTCATAAACAGCTACATTTGTTTTGATACAACCTGACTATGTGTGTGCCTGACTGGCTAATCCATGTGTCGATCACACCCTTTGAACTCAGGCCAGACTCACATTTCAAAGTATTGGAGAAATGTGTATTCAGGATCCCAGGCAAGCATTGCATCATTTGGACTTTAACATATCTGTACTCTCCCTCCTTATGTTACCTTCAGGGACTCTTGTAAACGACATTATTATTTATCATTTGTACTTTACTGTCCATTATCTGCATTTTATGATGTGCACATGAACGCATCTAAAGCCTCTTGTCATTGGCGCTCCAACCTAAACAGACACGTTTCATTAAAGAGTCTATGGGGACAGATAAGACCTACATCCATTCATAGAGAAGTCTGCTTAAGTACACACAGATTCAAGTATAAGTCTACTCAAATACTTTATAGACCTGGTTTAGTCCTGGCTTAGAATGATTTTTGTCCTGCTTCAGTCCTGGTTTAGTCCTGTATAGTCTTGTCCTGCTTAAACTTCCTCTAATACTCAAAATTGACTCATGAGCTTTAAGCCGTGTTATAATGAAGTTACCTCATCAAAAAACATACCTGGAGTTGTGTTTTGTTTCATCCACACATTAATTTTTTATTAGTCTGTCTATATCTCCAAAGGTCAAAATGCTCTGTTCCACCTGGTGATGTCATTAAGCAGTAGTTTTCAAGTTAACTGCTTTTTACTATTAGTTCAGTAAATCCAATTCCACTTATTATCCACTTACCTTCTACCTTTTAGTCCTGGTTTATATGTTTTTTTGAACAGTTTAGTCTTGGTTTAGTCCTGGTTTGATAAGACCTACAAATAAAAAAGTCCAGGCTTACAGTAGCATTTAATTATCTGTAAAAATGTTTGTGATACTTTATCTTTGTATTTAAAATTTGAAACAAATACGTCAATGTAATTTTACTCTTTTCTTATCATAAACTTAAACTTGAGTGAATCAGTGCAGCTCTTCTGTTCTTCATCCTCTGTGCAGTCTGAACCTCCTGCTGTTTTAGAATTATCTTCAGTGTTCAGATCAAACACATGTTTTTATAAGATGAAAACCAGAAGTATCCCGTTTTATTGTCTTATTACTACATTATGTGTCTCTACTGTGGCGTGCTGAGCTCATGTCATTTCCAGTCAACTTTTAAATTATGATGTTCAATTCCCTGTCCCAAATATTCCCTTGTATTTAAGCAGATATAGTTCATAAGCAGCTCTGTAGGACAAAATAAGTCAGCTGTGCACTGTCTGCATCTAATTATAATGCGTTTTATTGTCAGAGAATCAAGAAGTGTGTGGTTAGCATGTTAGTTGTTCCGTTACCATGGCGTCAAAACTCCTCTCTGGTCTCTGAGAGTTGTAAAAAGCTCTTATAAACTCATTGTGGTGAATAATTAGGATGCTCTGAATGCATAAGGTTAGAAAGGAATAACTTTGAACCACTGCAAACGGTTTAAAATGAACTTGCTCTGTTTTTTTAATGTTTTTATTTATTTATTTTTTTAAGACAGTGAAAATCAGGTACAGCCGCTTTCTGAATTCTTATGTCCTTCAGCTCAGTGTTCAACTATGGACAGATTATAGAATATACTGTAAAAAGTAAGTAAGTAAGTTAAATGACTCCACTGTGTAACTTTTTTGGTTACTTACTTGTCTCCATGGAGATGTAATTTCTTTGCTTGGAATGTGCCACAATATGGTATTAGACTTGACCATTTCTACAAAAACAAGGCTCCAAGCTAAATTACAGGTCAGATCTATGGAGAGGTGACCCCACGCACAGTAAGAATGCATGTTTATCAAAGTATTTTTGAGCAATAAAAACAAATGTAATTGGATGAATGCAAGATGGATATGTTTAATGCCACACTGTGGAATATTCTAGACAAGGCCATAATGTCACCACAGAGACAAGCAGGTGGTGGACTCTCCCCCTCCGGAAAGTTACAGAGTACACCTTTAAGTGTAGCATGATGTGTTTTCTTCAAAAAGTCTTGTTCCATTGGTAGATCACTTTACAGTCCTGGTTTAGTCCTGGCTTAGACCTGTTTTAGTTCTGGTTTAGACCTGTTTCAGTCCTGGTTTAGACCTGGTTTAGACCTGTTTTAGTCCTGGTTTAGATCTGGTTTAGTCCTGGTTTAGACCTGGTTTAGTCGTGGTTTAGACCTGTTTCAGTTCTGATTTAGATCTGGTTTAGACCTGTTTCAGTCCTGGTTTAGACCCGGTTTAGTCCTGGTTTAGACCTGGTTTAGACCTGTTTTAGTCCTGGTTTAGACCTGTCTTAGTCCTGGTTTAGACCCGGTTTAGTCCTGGTTTAGACCTGGTTTAGACCTGTTTTAGTCCTGGTTTAGATCTGGTTTAGTCCTGGTTTAGACCTGGTTTAGTCGTGGTTTAGACCTGTTTCAGTTCTGATTTAGATCTGGTTTAGACCTGTTTTAGTCCTGGTTTAGACCTGTTGTTAGAGTCCTGGTTTAAACCAAGTTTGGACCTGTTTTAGTCCTGATCTAATCCTGGTTAAGTCCTGTTTTCATCCTGTCAAGTTAAATTGACTCAAATCATGATTTCTTAATCCAAGTCATTTTAACTTGTCTAGCTGTAAGTTTCCGCAGTGTATAGTGATATTATGTTAACTTATTTGTACGTTTTCCAGAACGAGATGAATGCGTGGGGCTTTAAACGGGGCATCTTGCGGCCATATTGTTTGAATCATGAGCAAATAAAAATTATGCGAATATTTCACTTTACATAATTCAGAGTAGTGAGTTGAAGCCTTATGTTCTAGTTTCAGGCGTTTCACAAAACATTGCCCAGAACTTTTGATTCATACTTTGCAGCTGATGTCGTCAACATTCCCTGGGCGTGTGATGCTATCAGTAGTTTGACTTTAATCTGAGCTTTGTTTGAACACAATCTGACCATGGGTAATTTAGCTGGAGAGATGATCTGTGCAAGTCTCTCAAGGCTCCTAAAAATGTGCTGGTTAAATCCATTTTGTATTTTTTCTTGAGTTTTCAGACAATTTTATCAGATCAAACTTACCAGATTGTGTAATTTTTGCCATACACATACATGCAGAAAACCCCCACTGTGATGTCACTATAAAGTATCATTAGCGAAATCATAAAACTTCAAAAACTAACAAAATCTGAACCAAAGTTACACGTAAACCTATCGCACGAGAATCAGCCATGCCAAGTTTTGACTTCAGAAACATAATTATGACGAACAGTGATATTTACATAAACGCTCTAAAATGGCTGTAATTTTTCATCCTGACACAAACATCTGCTCAGCCTCTCGTTCACTGTACACATGTTTACACTGGAGCCGAGCAGCGCTGGCATCGAACCCACAACCTCCAGCCAAACGCCAGGAGGACGCTCACTTTCCCACTGCCAGCTCAGTCCCTGAACACCACACAGGGTCTGTAGAACATGTTCACCCACTGGAACCAGAAACATAAATATGACTTCAAATTGTGAAATGTTTAGAATGTGCGAATACAGAAACCTTGACAAAAATGTATATCACAGTTACGTACTGTTCTAAAAAATGACTTTTCAGAGCTTTTAAAGGTCCTATATTACACAAAATGTATTCTTTTGAGCTTTAAACCATCTTAGAATGTTGTTATCTTCTCAAAAACCTGGAGTTGTGATTTGTTTCATTTACACATGTTTGAGTAATCCTGCATTATTAGATTATTATTATATTATTATTATTATAAATATTAGTCTACACCTTCTAACCTCAAAATGCCACCTTGTGATGTCATGAAGTGGTAGTTTTCAAGTTAACAGCTACCTTTGACCATTAGTTCAGTAAAGATCCACAACTCTAGGGCTGAAATTATCCACATGATTCTAGTGGAAGGTGTATGGAGTTTAAAAACACAGTGGAGCACCTCCTGTATCATCACATGACATCACAAGGTGGAACAGAGTATTTTCTGTTTGAGAGAAAAACTCTGCCTAAATATGCAGGGTAAATATGCAACTTTATAGATCAGAAAATAGCGCAATATGGACCCTTTAACATAGAGTGACCAAACGTCTGTTTTTTCCTGGACATGTCCGTTTTTTTGTGTCCTGTCCTGGGCGTCTGTTTTTTTTTGTTTGTTTGTTTGTTTTTGTTTTTTTTTTTGTGATGGAAATGTCTGGGTTTTCATTACCATTCACTGGGGCCATTAAATTGAGCAAACAGTCGGTCAGCCTGCAACATGCCGAAGCGCAAATGCACATTTAACAATGACTTGTACAAGAAATTCTCCATTTTCCCTCACGGTCAGGACAAGTGTGAGGCCATGTGCACAGGTTGTGAGGTGAGAGTAGCTCAGTGTCGAGGTCCAACCCCCCACCCCCGGTAAGGTGTCCTGGTTTTCACAAACAAAAATATGGTCACCCTACTTTAACATAAATTTCACTTGCATCAACTTTGAAATGATTATAAATTATTTAAGTCAGCAAAAGTATCTAAAGCCTAAATTGTAAAATAAAATTATATGTATTCAAAAAAATGTCCCAAAGTCTATTAAAGATTAGATGGACCTTTTAGCAGAGGGTCTGTGGAAACATGATTGAATCTTATTGTTAGCGTTAGTGAGCCGCTAACTGTGGACACATGTTACAGAATAGGGCCGTGTTAGCGCAGCATTAGCGCGTGGCTAGCTTAAGTTACATCAACATTTTTTGCATTCTTCACTTCATTTTTACACAAAGCTCCATTCACTGTCCAAGCTCCTCACCAAAAAAAAAAAAAAAAAACAACTCAATGATGACCAGTTCTAAGACAGAAAAGGGAATATGGGGTTAGTTGTTAGTTTAAGGGTGACCAGATTTTCATATTTTAAAACTGAGACACAGATGGGTTGGGATGGTTTTGTATAAATAAAACTGTGAAAAGAGTGCGTAACTTTCTCATAATCTCAGGGACTTCTGTTGCTGCTTTTTTTTTTTTTTTTTTTTGCCTTATGCTCATTTTCAAGCTCTGTTTTTCTGTATTTTAGTTAAACAGACCACAATATGTGCCTCTGTTTACTATTGGCAGGGATCAGATTGGTCAAAAATAAGGACACCCGGGACATTTCTTGTATAAACCTGGGACTAACCACTGGTTTTGGATAAATCTGCTGGGGCAGGGGACACAGGATTCAAAACTGGTAGCCTGATTCATCAGCCAGTTTCACTTCATGGAAACCGTCTGACCTCGCAGCATTAGAATTCGTTCGCTCAACAATAGGCAGGTACTTTTTAAATTTAACAGATCGCTGCTATTTGGTTGTGACATGTGTAATGCACCGGTACACTCAGTGGTGTCCAAGTACTTGCCGGCACAACTGCAAACAAAGCAGAGAGAGAACATGTTTGTCAGTGATCACTGTCGTTTCTGCAAGATGAACTTGTGAATTAAAGGTGCAAAAAATGTGAAGTTTGTATTTGACAAAGGAAATCCAAAGGAGAACAGTGTATACAGTCTGCTATCGCGGCTCGCCTTGGTTCAGCTCTTTGCTGATTGGCCGGTGTGCGGTCTACAACTTCCAGGGTTCTTGCAAACCATCTAGTGTATTCTGATTCCTGACCTTGTCACTGGAGAGAAATGAAATTGAGCGGAGACACTAAGTGGCACCAGCCTGGTTACAAAACTGGGACTGTCCTGGGTAAATACAGACATCTAGTCACCGTGGGTTAGCTAGAATGTGTCTCTGTATAAGTCTAATGCAGTTTACTGGACCACTACTCGACTGCTTTGGTTAATATTATTTTTAAGGACATTACTCTTACTTGAGTACTATTTGGCTACTTATTGATACTGAGGTTAATGTTAAACATGCACTATGTTTCTAACATACAGTGAAGATGACCAAGCTTGTAATGTAAAAACTTATTATGATAAAGTAAAAAGCTCTTTTGAAGGGGTATGGGGTCATGTGACCTACAGCATGTGACTAGATTACAAATCACAGAGAAGAAAAACACATTAAAAACGTGGCTCAGTGGGTGGTGCGACCTTATGTGCCCTGACGAAGACTCCACATGTGTCGAAACCCGTTGGCTTGTCCCATGTAACTATTATAGGAATTTTATTCTAATTCCAACAGAGTGCCTCAGAATTTTTGACTGCCTTTAACTTTATCAGAGTAAGTTTGGTCATCTTCATTATATGTTCGCTTTTGAGCCTCGGCCTTCAGGAGCACCTGGACTTCTACTGAGATACCCTGAAGCTCTCAGTTCTTCTGTGTTTTTTGCACTATGTAACTTTTTGGTTTGAGGTCCGTCATTTGCTTGTTCTATGGAAGTCCTATGTCCTATGCCCTATGTTTTATGTCATTGATCTGCCTGGAATGTTCCACAGTGTGACATTAAACAGCTCTACTTTACATTTATTCAATTACAGGTGATTTTATAGCTCAAAAATACCTAGAAAAACAGACATTCTGACAGTGAGCGGGGTGCCTCGCCATAGATCTGACCTGTAACTGGGTCTGGTTTGGTCTCCATGAAGATAGGAAGCTTTAATGCCATACTGTGAAACATTCGTGATGAAGCAGTAACATCTCCATGAAAAAGAAAAGCATTTAATGGACCCTCCACCAGAAAAGTTACACAATGCGCCTTTAAAATGTCTCAAAATCACAAGTGCCATTGATCGAAGTGGAGGAAAAAAAGCAGGAATTAAACCACTAATCGCCCATATAATTTAAAAATGAAATAATGCAGATTCTTTCCTACCATTGAGGCCAAATTGCTCTAAAATTGTTGCGTGTTTCAAACTGGATGGAGCCCAGATTTCGCTTACAGATTCCTCATGTGTCAGACCACCAAAGCTTAAAGTGACTCTTCATCTGAGTCGGGGTTAACGTGTATCCCACAGAGAGCAAAGTTTGAGCTTAAAATTCTCCTGCTCGTGTCCAAAACTATGGACAATTACAGCTAATGATCGAAAATCCCGCTACGCCTCGGCCCTTTTCAGATCTTCGGTTAGAATTTCACAAAGTTATTTAAAACAGGTTTATTTTATTAATGGTTTCCTCGTGCAAAAGGGAAGTGTGAGCTACAGTTACGCAATTTGGACTCAAAACGCCACATGTGAGTGATTACAGAGCCCGTTTGAAGAAGAAATTATTGGATATCTGTAACAAGAACAGTTAAAGTAAAAGTATCTCAATTCTATCCATTTACGGTTAAAGATGCACTGTGTAATGTTTCTAGTGGAGGTTACCCATCTGTCTGTCTCCATGGACATGTCATTGCTTTGGCTGAAATGTTCCACAGCATTGCATGACGCTGCCAAATCAGTTTAAGAAAATATCACTCTAAATACAAATTTGAGAGGGTAAATAAGAAGAAACCAACTATAAAATGGTTAAAGAGCCCAGATGTACTGATCTATGTTGTAATGTCCTCATCACAAACAGACCTGGAGTTGTGTTTTGTTTCATTCACACATGTTTAACACACAAATCCTGCAGGTTTAGAGTGAAAGCACTCCACCTTGTCATGTCCACTCCAGGTTTGTGATGAGGGAACAACATCATAACTTAGATTAGAAAATAGGGTAATATGAGCCCTTGAATTATTGTGTTTCCTGATTAATAATGTACTTTAAAATATTTCTGTGTGTTCAAAATAAGGGTGGAACTTTTTTATGTAAATTAATTTCAGTAGACGACTTCATCAAATAATAAACACAGACATCACTTTTAACCCTCTCCAGGCAGGTGTTGCAGATTTGCAACAGCTAAATTCCAATTACCTACTTACTCCACATCCATATTTTATGAGCTTTTTTTACTCAGGAGCCTTTTCTCCCATCCATGCTGATAAACGTGGACGATGCAGACTGTATAAGAATGGCTACACGCAAACGGCCTGCCAGAAGTGCAAAATACTTTTTTTGTTTACAAAGGATAAAAAGGTCAGGATTGTATATTACTACCCCATATTATAATTTTCCCCAAATATCAGATTTTTCCTGATACTAAAAATTAATTTGAGCCTGAGAGGGTTAAACTCAAGATCTTTTAATGTCTAACTAAATTTAAAGTGCCATTTTATTTTAACTTGTTACCTTCTGAACATAGTGTACATCTTGCAAACTCTTTTCTGCACAGTTTGCAATAAAGAACTCCTTTGTTAATACTTTCATCGAGTAGTTTTTTGAAGAGAAATGTACCGTCCAGCAGACCCAGAGCACTTTCATGCTCCACTGTTGTAGTGGGAACTGTGTGCCTCAGTATAACTGTTGTACCACGACATGGTGCACTGACAAACATTCTGTGTTGTTTGACAAACTGCAATAAAATGTGTTAATATTTTTAATACATTATTTTCTTTGTAATCAGTTAAACACAATTACCACGTTAATGTCCCATCCCTAGTTCAAAATAAAAGTCTCAAACTCAAAATGAGGTTGCAAATCTGTTTCATCATCCCTTCCAATATCACATTCCCACAAGCAAAGTGGGAGAAGTGTCTTGCACAAAGACTCTTACTCTCTCGCTCTCTCTCTCTCTCTCTCTCTCTCCTCTCTCTCTCTCTCTCTCTCTCTCTCTCTCTCTCTCTCTCTCTCTCTCTCTCTCCCCCCCCCCTCCGTCTTATTTAACCTGTGACTAAAAAGAACAATGAGAGCAGAGTGAAAGTCTTAAGCAGATTTCCTGAAACCTTTGAATGAAATCCAATGATCCAACAATAATCACCGAGAGCAGAGCGGGCAAACAATACAAGTTCCATTTCTTTAAAATAATACATAATTCATCAAGTTGGAGTAAAAATATGACTAAACCTGTCAAAATGTTACCCAAGTAAAAGAATAAAACGTTTGTGCTTATGCTCATGTGGAAGGGTGCGTTTGGGCGTGTGAGCGAGCAGCCAGGATGGGTGGAGACGAGTTCCTGAATCAAAGGGCAAGTTGAAAAAGACAAGTACAGAAGGTGAGGACGAGAGGAGATACGAGGAGATCTGGATCAAAATATCTAAATAATCTCTCTCTCTCCTTTTCTCTCCCTACATCCCTTTCGCTCTCTCTCTCTCGTCTTTCTCTCTGGTTCTTTATCCCTCTCCTCTTCCTCTCTCTTCTCTCCTTCTATCTCCTCTTTCTCTCTCTATCTCTCTCTTCTCTTTCTCTCCATCTCTCTCTCCTCATTCGTTCCCTCTCTCCACTTTCTCTCCTTTCTCTTTCCATCTCTGTCTCTCCTCTTTTTCTCTTCATCTCTCTCTCCTCTTTCTCTTTCTCCATTTTCTCTCGCCGTCTCTCTCCTTGTTATTTCCCTCTCTCTCCACTTTCTCTCTCCATCTCTCTCTCCTCTTTCCCTCCATCTCTCTTCTCTTTCCCTCCATCTCTCTCTCCTTGTTATTTCCCTCTCTCCTCTTTCTCTCTCTCTCCACTTTCTCTCTCCATTTCTCTCTCCTCTTTCTCTCCGTCTCTCTCTTCTCTTTCCCTCCATCTCTCTCTCCTTGTTATTTCCCTCTCTCCTCTTTCTCTCTCTCCACTTTCTCTCCATCTCTCTCTTCTCTTTCCCTCCATCTCTTTCTCCTTATTTTTCCCTCTCTCCACTTTCTCTCTCCATTTCTCTCTCTGTCCTCCTTCTCTCTATCCCTCTCTCCTCTTTCCCTCCATCTCTTTCTCCTCTTTCCCTCCATCTCTCTCTCTGCTTGTTATTTCCCTCTTTGTCCATCTCTCTCTCTCCTCTTTTTCTCCCTCTTTCCATCTTGTGTTACCTTGAATGTTTTTTTACTCTCACAGAAGATCATTCTAGACTTCATCACGAACTCTAAAATGTCCCTGTGGGCCTCCGTAGCGTCCTTCTTCGACCTTTGTCTATTTTATTTATGAACCTGAACATGAGAGGAGCCGCTCTTTATGTGTCTCATTCAAACCACTTTTTTTTTTCAAACCACTCGCCACGTTTTACTTTAATGACCTCATCTCGTGTCAAAAACACCGTAAAAACTCAGAACAAGTCCATAAACTTAAATACGCACATTTCATGACGTCCATTCACAAACTGTTATGGGACGATAGAAAATGTATATCCACAGACGTTGTATTTTAGAGCCGTTTTTCTGTGTGATGTTTCAGAAAACATTGCAGCTGTTGCGAGTTACTTTGGTCCATTAACAGAACCGTAAAAATCAAAATGGACGACGCTGAAGTGACAAGAAGCTGTTTAAATTTAGAGTCGGCCATTTTGGAATGTTTGGGTCCAAGTGGAATTTTAACGATTATCAAGGGATTCAGTGTATTCTTAAATATCTTTCAAATCTTTCATAAATTATTTCATTAAAGTGCATTTGACAGGTTAAACTATACAACTATACTATTTTTTTTTTTATTTTTATTTTAGTGAAGTTTATAATTGAATTGCCTGGTTACAGATATGTCCGTATGCAGAGGTAATTCCAGAACTGTTACCTAGCAACCATAAAGTTTGGGGGGCACTAGCTCATTTGGTGAGCGCGTTGGTCCACTGAGCCGAAAGTTGACGGTTCAAATCCCGCCAACCTTCTCAACATAAACATCACCCCACAGGTTGGCTGGTGCGATTCCAGCTCCTACAGACAAATGCTGTTGTTGTGTCCTTGGGCAAGACACTTAACCCAGTGTCTGTGTACACTGGTGTGTGTGTGTGTGTGTGTGTGTGAGTGGTTCCATGTTGTAAAGCACTTTGAGTGCCTTGAAGGTGGAAAAGCTCTGTATAAAAATGTGACTATTTACCATAAAGTGAACAAAGGCCTAAACCTTTCCAAGTGACACAACAGTTATGATTAGACAAATGAAAATAAACAACAACTTTAGTTGATAAATGAAGGTTTAAACTGTAAGACAAATGTGTTCATTGTGCCTAAATAGTCTCTGCAGTTTAGAGTTTTCCATGTTGATGACATAGGCAGAGGGATTCTGTTTAGAACTCAGTGCTACTATTTTTGTATATTTTTCTTCTTAAATCAGGATTAGAAAAACATCAAAACTGTCATATGTACAAAAGTCATGCAGAAGTACAAAATATAAACTAAATCATATGTGAAGGAGTGAAGAAACACAAATGGTCAAATAACTGAATTACTCAAGTAAGAGTAGTGTTATTACACTGTAGCTTATTACTCAAATTGGAATATTACACAAAATGAACACTTTAGGTCGTGTTAGAATCTTTACAAATAGACCTGGAGTGGTGTTGTGTTTTATTCACACATGTTCACATGTTGACATGTTCACACATGAGTAATCCCTTTTGGGTTATTAGTTTCAAAAATGAAATCCAGTGGATTTAAACCTTAAATGTCTCCAAAGCTCCAAATGTTCTGTTCCAACTTGTAAGGTCATGAACCACCCTTCACCTTTAGTTCAGTAGAAACTGACTATTCCAGGGTTGAACTCATCCAGAATATTCTAGTGCAGGTGTTTGGAGTTTAAAAACACAGTGGAGCACCACGTGACATCACAACGTGGAACTCAGCTTAAATATGTTAAACATGTGTGAATGAAACAAAACAACTCCAGATTTGTGATGATACACAACTTTATAGCAGAGATAAACCCTTGTGAGTGATATAGGCCCTTTAAACATTACTCGAGTAAATGTATCTGAGTACTGCCTCTCTCCTGGTCCACAGGAGTCTTCATCAGTAGCAGGTCTCTATTTTAAGGCTAATTTAAAGGTTAATTTCCTGATGAGTTCTGTCTCTTCTTGCTGTGGTCTCTGTTTGGTTTCATGTTCACGTTGTAAATTGAACATAAAATATGACAGTTTTACCACCAGGGCCCTTCCTCATCTGACCTCTGCGTCTGAAGATGGAGCTGAACCCACTTCCTGACACTTTGAGGTCACATTTATTTACGAGCAGGATTTAGACACTCCGTCTCCAGATTGAGTTTTTATGCCTCAGGTCAACACCTTTACAAATCAAACACGGAGGGACTAGTATTTTTTTTTATTATTATTTTATTATTATATTTTTAAACATAAAACAATACCTACAACAAACAGAAAACCACAAAATTCCCCCCACAAAAAGTAATGTGGTAGTGCAGCATCATCTTTTACTTTTTACAATCTTAAAACAATTTTAAATGCATTTTCGTTTTCTTTCTTTCTTTTTTAAAATATATATTTTTTTATTAGTAGTTGTATTTTTTCAAATAAATCTTCTTTTTTTTTTTTTTACTATAAATTATGAATTGTCTTTGTTTTAAGGATTACCTGTATTTCCATTATAACTATATTTTAGGTTAATTTGAGGCTACATTTATATGATGATGGTCTGAACTGAAGTGGCGTCACGTCTTCACTTTTTAGACAAGTGTTTAGACAAGTGTTTTCGGGAGGAAATCCGCGTGCATACGGTGGTGCAAAAGTGTGTGGAATTGGATTGGGCATGTGTGCCAGGCAGGTAGGTGGTGACGCCAGGTGGTGATGTATGTGATGTAAATGCGTACGTGACATGAGCAGATCTGACCTGAGTTTTGTGTCTTGGGCAGTGTAGACGGAAACACTACGGTGGAGTGTATTCAACTTTTCCACTCTGGAGGGTGTTTCAGATTTTTACTTTTTAAGCCCCAAAAACGCTGTCACCATCTAAACAAAAGGCACTGTTTTTACCCACAAGCGTTCTTGAGTGAACAGGCCCTAAATCCTTTCTGACTTATTTTAATTGCATTTGTTCATGTTTTATATGGGACTACTATTTAATTATTTACTGTGGTTGATGTTTTCAGAACACATAAAGGTGCACTATGTCACATTCTGCCTGGAATGTTCCACAGTATGACTTTAAACAGCTCTATCTGACAGCTATTCAATGACGGGACTGAAGTAGGACTAAATCAGGCTGCACGAGCACTGACTCATGTTTGGCTGCTGGTGTCGGGGTTTAGGTAAATGGAATATGCAATGTTTATGTAATTAAGAATAAATAAAAAGTAAATGATTTGAACATGTTTAAAGGTGCACTGTGGAACTTTCCTGGGGGTGAGTGTGCCATTTGCTCGTCTCCATCCTGGTATATTCCACAGTATGGAATAAGTTCATCCATCTGTAACATGTGTTTATCTCTGGGTGAGACACATCACCAGTTCTGCCCGCTCCAGTTACAGTGACGTGGACGGGCATCTGGCATAAATCTGTCTCACCATTTCACTTTGGCTGGTGTAAAGATGGTTCAATCTGTCAGCATTGTGTTTGTGAGATGTTCATTTTCAGTTTTGACATTTTCGTGGCTCAAATTTTTTCTTTGGCAATAATCAAAATAAAAATGACAAAAGGAAGTTTGACGAGTCCCTGTTGAGGTTTATTTTTCTGTTTTGAAACTAACAACTCCATTTGAGCCAAAGGTTTATCTCAGAACATGCAATGGTTTTCAGAGGCACGTCAAAAGAAACATCCAGACTCACATGTGTTTTCTGATCAAAGATTCACATTTTACTGAAATATGAAGTTGTATTTATGATTTGTTAGTTTTGAATAGATAATACACATCTGTGGACAACTATTCAAATGTGTTTACGCTTTGAGACAGAGACACGAGAAATATTTACAAAAAAAATGTGACTCAAAATGTATTCAGAAACTGTTGAAATTTCTACATTTATGAATAATTTCCAAATTTTCTCATAACTTAACTGTGCATTTATTAGACTTTATGTGACTTTTGCTGTCTTTAAAACATAAAAAACAGAACTAGTTAATTTAAAATGTTTTGCAGGGGTCCATTGCATTCAGACCATCCTAATTAATCACTGCAGTGAGTTTATAAAAGCTTTTGTTGTCAAGATAAAGTTAGGGCGACCAGATTTTCAAAATCAAAAACTGGGACACCCCAAGTTTGTGGTGGTTGGCAATAATAAAATTGTGAAATGAGTGCGTAATCAAGGAAAACTGTCCTGCACTTGGTCCATTTATGACAAATGTGTCAGTATAGTCACATTTTCTCTGTGTTTAGATTGTTTTTAAGCATCCATCCATTTTCTTCTGCTAATCCAGGGCCGGGTCACGGGGGCAGTGGTCTAATCAGAGACTCCCAGACTTCCTTCACCCCAGACACGTCCTCCAGCTCCTCTGGGGGGACCCTGAGAGGTTCCCAGGCCAGCCGAGAGACATAGTCCCACCAGCATGTCCTGGGTCTTCCCTGAGGCCTCCTCTAGGTGGGACATGCCCGGAACACCTCCTGAGGGAGGCGCCCAGGAGGCATCCTGAACAGATGCCCGAGCCACCTCAGCAGGCTCCTCTCGACGTGGAGGAGCAGCGACTCTACTACGAGCTCCTCCTGTGTGACGGAACTCCTCACCCTATCTCTAAGGGAGCACCCAGCCACCCTGCCGAAGGAAACTCATTTCGAGCGCTTGTATTCGCAAGCTTGTCAGTCATTACCCAAGGCTCATTTTGAAATTTTTAAGCTTGTTTTTAAGCAGCTTTTCTGTATTTTACCTAAACAAATGATAATTTATCCCTGCCTTTACCATTGGCAGGGACCAAATTTGTCAAAAATAGGGACACCTGGGACTTTTCTTGTATAAAACTGGAACAAATAAGTGGTTTTGTATAAATCTGCTGCAGGGATCAAAACGGTGACTGTACCCGGTAAATAGGGACGTCTGGTCACCCTAGGTAAAGTTAGCAACAATTAGCATGGTAGCAGTGCACTTCCTGATTATCAAACAATAGTGGAAATGGTAATGTAAGTTAATGTTGTCTTTACCTCTGATTGGTTAATCCACCTGTCAATCACAAAACTCAGAGAGAGGAGGCCCAATTGTGTGTGGTCTCATTTGCAACTAATGGTTTTGAGTTTTGGAAGTAAAATCCTGTTTTTTCTTCTTTGAGTTGAAACTCGGTTCAGCAGATTTGATTTCAGTTTCTTTGGTCTTTGGGGAAAAGTCTGTTCCAAGAAACTTCTGTGTTTTTAAAGTGTCAAAGTCTGTAACAGTGTCCCAGAGTCAACAAACATTTAACTTAAAGTCGTACTCTGAAACTTTTCTGGTGGGGACACTGCTGCCTGCTTGTCCCCATGGAGATGTTGCCTGGAATGTTCCACAGTACAGCATTAAACAACTCATATTACAATGTTTTTTGATCTCTGATATAATGTTTCTTCATCACAAACAGACCTGGAGTTGTGTTTTGTTTCATACACACGTTTAACACACAAACCCTGCATATTTACAGTAGTTCTTCTCTCAAACTGAAAACACTCTGTTCCACCTTGTGATGTCATGTGATAATACAGGAAGTGCTCCACAGTGTTTTTAAACTAAATACACCTTCACTGGAATCATTTGGAAGATTTCAGCTCTGAAATTTTCCATTTCTATTGATTAAAACTACTGTAAACTACCTCTCCGTGACATCACAAGGTGGAACAGAGCATTTAGAGCTTGAACATGTGTGAATGAAACAAAACACAACTTCAGGAATATTTTTGATGAGGTAACAACACAGCTTAAAGCTCACAAGAGTCAATTTTGCATGTTCAAGTAAGAGGATTGTTACAATGTATGGTTCAAGTTTAAGTTCAAGTATATTCCAAATGAATAAAACTCTTAGAATTGATTCAAAAGCCTTCTCTTTATCGCATACAGTGTTTCTGTCCTGTTGCGTAGCTTCTCGTGTGTTACCTGATCCACGTGGCAGAGACAGCTGACTGTGGGAACATCCTCCATAACCCCAGGTGAGGCTAACGGCGCGAGGTGCTAACACAGCGATGCAGATCCGGTTGCATTCCTCTGATTCTCTCAGCGGGTGCTGCACTGAGCTCTCCCAAACACGTCCAGCTAGGTTCACGCGCCCTTGGGTGAAGAGGAGCGTGTACGTCACCGTTAACACCAAAAACACAAAAAGAGACATAAACTAACTCCCAAACACATGACACAAAGAGAGACATGCTAACGAAGAAAACAGCGCAGGATCAGGTGACACACAAACATCTGGAGCCACACAAAGCCCCACTCACATACAGAGGGGGAAATCAGGACCGTTGCCATAGTGATTAAAACGTTTAAAGGCCCTATTGCCACATTCTGTTGAATGACGGTAGTCGATAAATCCGAGTCAGTTTTTCCGACATCTGTTGTAAATGTGTTCCTTTGCAACAGCTGCGACAAATACGGATGCTCGAGAAAGTTAAATGCTTATGTTGTTAACTTATAAATACCATATACAGTAGCAGGAGTCTCCAACCTGAAGCTCAGGAGCTACACTCTACCACCCTCTTCCAAGTAGCTCACCAAGGGATTTCAGAATTACATGTACTGTCCTGATTAGTAAAATTGTATTAATTAAATGCATATTACCATTGTACATACAGTATATCATTTTGATATCTAACTTTGTCTGGATAATGGTTTGTTTTATACTCTAGGCATCTAATTGTACCTCATATAAGGCTTGTCATGGTATTTATGTCCAATTTTATGCCCAATTTCTTGTCCCACTAAAATGAATAACTCTGTCATTTTCGTTTTGTAAAGGTAGCTCGCTGGAGGAAAAAGGTTGCAGACCTCTGCCATATCCAGTATGTTGCTTTTGGATCAATTCTAAGAGTTTTATTCATTTGGAATATACTTGAACTTAAACTTGAACCATGTATTGTACAGCACAACAGAACTCTTACTTAAAGGTGATATATTACGGACAGCTGACACTTGTGAGCCACAGATTTGGGACAGGCTACTAGGGCTACATCCAAATCTCAAAGAAGTCGACCCTCTCTGACTGAACCCTGAGGGAGTTAACGTCATAGAGTCTGTTAATTATGGCAGTTTGACTAATACATGCTCAATAAAAACTAGTGTCTACTGTCAAATGATGTGAAAGAAACTCTAAATGTTACTTTCTCTTCACATAGACCACTTCAACACAAAGACTATCTTTGTTGTGACGTAAATCCAACCGACTCAGGCTGCACCGATCTAGCCTGAGTTTATGTTTCGGAAATCCTGATTTGACTGGCCTGTTCCATTTCATTTTCTCGAGGTGGAGGTTGGTTTTCCCCCCTGAGTCCCAGGCGCAACAGAATGCAGCATTAATTACACAACAACTGACAAAATTGTGAGCTCACCTCCTCAAGAACAGACCTGGAGTTGTGTTTTGTTTTATTCACATGTTGAGTAATGAGTAATCCTGCATTATTCGTCTGTCTATATCTCCAAAGCTCTAAATGCTCTGTTCCACCTTGTGATGTCATGAAATGGTAATTTTCAAGTTAAAAGCTACTTTTTTTTGTTTGTTTTTACCTTTAATTTAGTAGACATTGTCAGTTACAAGTCTGAAATTAACCAAATGATTCTAGTGAAGGTGAATAGATAAAACATAATCAAACAGGAAACACTCTGTTCCACCTTGTGATGTCATGTGGTGATATAAGGAATGCTCCACTGTGTTTCTAAACTCTATACACCTTCACTAGAATCGTGGATAATTTCAGCCCTGGAATTGCCCATCTCTCATCAACTAAAGGTAAAAGGTAGTGCTTAACTTGAAACCTACCACTCCATGACATCACAAGGTGGACAGATCATTTTGAGCTTTAGAGATGTAGACAGACTAATAATAAAGGCTTTCTCAAACATTTGTGAATGAAACAAAACACAACTCCAGGTCTGTTTATGAAGAGGTAACAACATTAATTAACACAGCCAAGAGTCAGTTTTGTGTGATATGGGACCTTTGAGTATTTCTCTAACACCTGTTTTGTTGGAGGTGCGTGACCCTCTCCTGACGCCCTCTAGTGGACGCCGGACGCCATGACCGCACGCACAGGTCCGGCTCTGACTTGTGTGCGCCGTAATGTCAGAGGAGAAAGAATTCAGATGCCCCGTCAGAAACCTGATCTCCATGTGAAAAACTGAGACAGGAACTCACCTCCAAATACTCCAGTTATTACAAACCTGCTACAACAAGAACGTTTGTGTGTCCTTGGGCAAGACACTTCACTCATCATGTCCTATATTATGTAGGCTATGACTAAGCTCTGGTTTATTTTCTGTAGTTTGATGTTTGTTTCCATTTTAGGCCAAGTTTGTGTACGAGATAAATCATTGTTTAGGCCTGGTTCAGTCCTGGTTTAGTCCTGGTTTAGTCCTGGTTTAGTCCCTGGTTCAGTCTTGGTTTATTCTCGGGTTTATTCCTCGTTTAGTCCTGGTTTAGTCCTGGTCCGGTCCTGGTTTAGTCCCTGTTTTGTTACTTGAAGAGTCAGATTTTGACTCAGATTTTCAAAGTGCTCTGAGCTCTCTCTCACAGGGATAAGGTGGCCAAACGAGTGAAGACTGGTTTAGAGATAGAGAGAGAGAGAGAGGGAGGGAAAGAGAGAGCAAGAAAGAGAGAAAGAGAAACAGGGAGAAAAAGAAGAGATAAAGATAGACAGAAAGAGAAAAAGGGGGGTGGGAGCAAAGAGAGAGAGAAAGAGAAGAGAGACAGATAGAGAAAAAGAGAGAGGGGGAGAGAGAGTGAGACAGAAAGAGAGGCAGAGAGAGGGAGAAAGAAAAGAGAGAAAGAAAGACAGAGAAAGAGAAGAGAGAAAGCGAGAAAAAGAGAGAGAAAGAGAAGGAAGACAGAGAGAAAGAGAGGAGAGAAAACGAGACTGGGGGGGGGACAGTGAGGAGTGAGAGAGCAAGACAGAAAGCGAGGCAGAGAGGGAGAAAGAAAAGAGAGAAAGAAATAGAAGAGAAAAAGAGAGACAGAGAGAAAGAGAAGAGAAAAAGAGAGACAGAGAGAAAGAGAAGAGAAAAAAGAGAGACAGAGAGAAGAGAGAAGAGAAAGAAAGAGAGACAGAGAGAGAAGAAGAGAAGAGAAAAAGAGAGACAGAGAGAGAGAAAGAGAAGAGAGAAAGAGAGACAGAGAGAAAGAAAGAGAAGAGAAAAAGAGAGATAGTGTTGGAGGGAGACAAAAAGAGAGACAGATAGAGATGAGAGAAAGCGAGAGACAGAAAGTGAAAGAGAGAGCGAAAGAGAGGGTGAAGAGAGAGGAGGGGGAGAGAGAGTGTGCGGGCAGGGGCTAAAGAGAGGAAGAGGAGAGAAGGATAGATGAAGGTGGGGAGAACATAGCTAGAGAAAGGCAGAGAGAGGAGGAAGAGAGAAAGAAAGATAGAGAGACAAAAAGAGAGAGAAAGACAGAGAGAAACAGAGAGAGAGAGAGTGAGAGAAAAAGACAGATGGCGTAACCTCAGACCTTTGTCTTAGACTGTACATATAAATGGACATAGATAACACACTAGTTCTAAACAGGAAGTGCACATGTGGCTCTTCCGGCTCCTTCTGACTCTGGCTCCCATTGACTTACACTGGGATCTTGTCGTCTCTCTCTCTGTAACTGCTGCTGTGAGCGTCGTCATTTTGGTCTTAAAATGTTCATATTAACCCGCTCTACATGATCCTGATGTTTTGTTTTTTGCTACTACAGAACCTGGCTCCTGTAACCGTGAGCATCGAGAGCTTCATTTGAGTGGAGCTGAACACTGTGGGTGACGCTTAGTACACTTTTTTTTCTACAGTCCATGGCCCCTGTTTTCTCTGTCTCTGTGTAACTTGTTCACCACAGATTGGTGTGTGTCACTCTGAATTGCGTTGATGATAAAATCTGGGATGACTCTCGCTGAAAGTGCTTAGAAAACGTGGAGCGTCATGACGACTATTTGTATCAGACTGGTCAAAGCGTCACAACAAACAAACAAGTGTGTATTGATGCTAAAATGAGCTGGAGTGTGTCTGCGTCGCCATGTTTGTTTTGGTTCGTTTGGGCGCTTCACCTTTGGCTTCTGTGCAAACCTCAGTGCTGCACCGTGATTGGTCGGACCTGTAACCTGGCCTGGTGCCATTTCTTGCTCGTCTCCGTGGCGATAGAGAAATTTAATGCCACTTTTTGGGTCAACGTTTCAGGCAAAGCAATAAAATCTCCATAGAAACAAGCAGGTGACCGACCCTCCACCAGAAAAGTTACATAGTGCTCATTTATTCTCATGGGTTACAGATTCTACTGCCCTAAAAAGGCAATTATGTTCATGCGTAAACTAATAACTGCCTCATTTTTCATGTTTTCTCAGTAATTTATTTAAAAAAAAATTAAATTAAATGGCTCGTATTTCCCTAGACAAATCTCCCGTCCAAACAAGGGTTGCAAAAGTAATCATAATCTGATCAAAATTGCAAGATGAATGGATTAAATTAACAATGGCTGCAATTTTGTATAATTTTCTTCACCAACAAAATCTCCAGTTTTATTCTGCATAAAAACGGCAAACCCTGTACTTTAAATCTGTACAAACATGTCCTGAATTGTCACTTCATATTTCAGTCTTTTTTCTGGACGTGTTTAAAATGTGAACTTTCAACAGAATCCTAAAACCGTTCAGCTCTATAGTCCAGTCTCTTTTGTTTATTGATTCTGTCGCTCAAATTAATTCTGAATAGTTAACTAGTCAAATTTCCACTCGTCGTCCGTGTTTGCTCTGGCCTCTTCGGTTTCTGTTCTGTGGAAATAAAAGATTCAAAATGGCCAAATCTGAAGTGCGCACTGTAAAACTTTATGATCCCATGGCGAGAAAGAGTGGCTGACCTTTGACCCCGCCACCAGAGGAAATATTTTTATGAAGGAAAAAAGAAATACGCCACTGGGCAAATTCTATAGTAGTGTTTTCAGACTATAACTTAGAATAATAATGTAAAAATGTGCTGCATATGAAATTAAATGCTGACTTTAAATTGAGGAATTCTGAGTAGGTTTCAGTCTTGGTTTTAGTCATGATTGTGTCCTAGTTTAGTTCTGATTTATTCCTACTTCAGTCCTATTGTAGTCCTGATTTAGTCCTAGTTTAGACCTGGTTTAGACCTGGTTAAGTCCTGGTTTAGTCTTGGTTTATTCCTGTTTATTCATAGTTCAGTCCTAGTTTAGTCATGGTTTGGACCTAGTTTAGATCTTACGTAGTCCTGGTTTAGTTCTAGTCTAATTCTAGTTTAGACCTGGTTCAGTTCTAGTTTAAACCTGGTTTAGTCCTAGTTCAGTCCTATCGTTCGGTACTTGTTTAGACCTGGTTTAGTCCTGGTTTAGTCAAGGTTCAGTGTAAATTTAAACCTGTTTAATCCTGGTTTAGAACTGGTTTATTCCTTGTTCAGTCCTAGTTTAGACCTGGTTTAGTCTTGGTTTAGTCCTGGTTTTATTCCCGTTTATTCATAGTTCAGTCCTAGTTCTGTCGTGGTTTGGACCTAATTTAGATCTTATTTAGTCCTGGTTTAGTCCTATAGTTCAGTTCTAGTGTAGACCTGATTTAGTCCAGATTTAGAACAGTTTTAGTCCTGGTTTAGCTGCAGTTTAGTCCTATGGTCCAGTCCTAGTTTAGTCTTGTTGAGTCCTAGTTTAGTCCTATAGTTCAGTACTAGTTTAGACCTGGTTTAGTCCTGGTTTAGAACTGATTTAATCCTTGATCAGTCCTAGTTTAGTCCTGATTTGGACCTACTTTAGGTCTTGTTAAGTCCTGATTTAGTTCTATTTTAGTTCTGGTTTAGTCCTACAGTTCAGTACTAGTTTAGACGTGGTTTAGTCCTGAATCACACCCAGTTTGAACCTGGTTTAATCCTGGTTTGGACCTAGTTTAGATGTTATTTAGATCTTGTTTAGTCCTGGTTTAGTTCTATCTTAAGTCCTAGTTTAGACCTGGTTCAGTTCTAGTTCAAACCTGGTTTAGTCCTATATTTCTATACTAGATTAGACCTGGTTTAGTCCTGGTTTAGTCTTGGGTCAGTCCTGATTTAGAACTGGTTTATTTCTTGTTCAGTCCGAGTTTAGTCCTGGATTAGACCTGATTTAATCCTGATTTAAATTTAGTCCTGGTTTAGTTTAGATTTGGTCCTAGTTTAGGTCTGAATAATTCCACAGACACTTAACATTTAGTGAAATAATTTACTTGGACAAACATTTTTATATTGACATAAATTACAATGTTTTCTCTCCGTGTACAGCCCTTTTCACAGCGGCTCTTTAACCATTAGAAGTCTTAAAATACACCGTTATTACATTCTTCCACAATTATCCATGTTGCCAGGTCCTCCGTCAAGTTCTCAGGATTTTGGAGTGTCATTTTTTTCAGATCCTTCTCGGAAAATACGGTCTGCTTTTTTGTTATCTGGAGGCAACAAGAAATTTCACGATGACACAGCCAGGAAGGAGGAGAGGAGGGGGGCAAGCCACGCTCCCACCCCACAAAAGGTGCACTTCGCCTGGGCATGTCCGCTCCACTGCGTCCCCCCAGGGCCTCCAGTTCTTCCAAGTCTCACTCGTCATCTCCTAAAAAAATCGTGGAGTGGTTTTTGGATGGTTTTGTGATTGGGAAAAAGCCATGCTGGTTGGAAAAATTCTCCAGTTCTGAAATGGCAAAAGTGCAAAATGATCTCCGCTTGTGTTCCGGTAAACTTTGGTTCAGTTGGTCGTAAAAGTTGATGTTTTTACAGAAGTTTTCGCAGCAGTTTTTGAGAAGTTAGTTGAACAAAATGGAGTCCGGGTCTCTGTTGGCGATCTGTGCCATGTGTTTTAAAATGTCCTTTTTGGTGATGATGCCCAAAAGTCTCCTACGGAAACAGAAGGGACAAAATGCGTTAAGGTTTGATTTTGGTTATGAAAACAACGAAATGTACACAATTTATAATGCACATAGGAGAAATAAAAGGTGCTGTACCTGATTTTTGCTCTCTTAAAAACGTAAAATAAACAGAACTAGTTCATTTTAAAACAGTTTGCAGTGCTTCAAAGCTATTCGTCACTTATTTTATGCATTCAGAGCATCCTAATTATTCACCATGATGAGCTTTTCGCAACTTTCCGAGACCAGAGTGGAGTTTTGCCAAGATGGGAAAGCTTGCAACTACAATGCTAATGCGCACTTCGTGAGTTTTTGACAATGAAATGCTTTTTAATCAAATGCAAACAGTACACAGAGATTATGACTTCAAGAGCTGCTTGTTGTTAGTTTTACTGTCACGGCAAAACTTTGCTCTGGTCTCTGTGTCGGATGCCTTCCTTTTGCTTTTGATGCCCTCCCTGTGCGTCAGATGCCCTCCCCGTGTCTCCATGGGGGCTTATTCTGTGTAAAAGCTGCTAAGCCCGTACTTTAGACCTCTACAAACATGTTCTGAAATGCTTTGGATTCTTGGATTCATTCAAAGTTCAGATTTCATTCTTGTTATTGCTGTGAAAAGCTCTTATAAACTCAACATGATGAATAATCTGGATGATCTGGATGCATAAGGCAACTGAGGAACAATTTTGGAGCACTGCAAACTGTTTGAAATGAACTAGTTATGTTTTTCATGTTTTGAAGACATTAAACAATCAGATACCATTCCTTTAATCACTGACTCGAAAGTAAATAAGAAAGACTGATAAAAAACAGACCATTTTAAACTGTGTAGTCAAAACTAAATAATGGATTGTGTAATTTTGTAGAGTAGATAGACGCAGATAGACTCTAAAGTGACGCAGATAGACACTGAAGTAAAGCAGACAGACTCTAAAGTGAAGCAGACAGACTCTAATGTGAAGCAGACAGACTCTAATGTGAAGCAGACAGACTCTAATGTGAAGCAGACAGACTCTAATGTGAAGCAGACAGACTCTAAAGTGAAGCAGACAGACTCTAAAGTAAAGCAGACAGACTCTAAAGTGAAGCAGACAGACTCTAAAGTGAAGCAGACAGACTCTAATGTGAAGCAGACAGACTCTAATGTGAAGCAGACAGACTCTAAAGTGAAGCAGATAGATGCTAAAGTGAAGCAGACAGACTCTAAAGTGAAGCAGATAGATGCTAAAGTGAAGCAGACAGACTCTAAAGTGAAGCAGACAGACTCTAAAGTGAAGCAGACAGACTCTAAAGTGAAGCAGATAGATGCTAAAGTGAAGCAGACAGACTCTAAAGTGAAGCAGATAGCAGCAAACGGAAGCCAAGAAATGTCAACATGTGGTTTTCAAAGTCTCCAGAGCTAAATAGTCTCACTAACAGAGATTTTGTGTTGTTTTTATTTTATTTATTTTTTTTATGTACCAGTATTTATTTTATAATTTACATTATTTTACCTTGGAACAACATATTATCCATATAACATTAGTGAAATCATAACAGAAATAACAAAAACAACAACAACAAAATGCCCCAAAATTGTTAAACTTAATTAAGATAGTGTGGGAAAGTGGGCGGGGCCTTGAAATCTAACTGAGATCCTCCTTCACTGACCCCTGAAGCAATGGATTCTGGGACAATATAGGTCAGGTTCATGTGACATCACAACATTGTAGATTCCTATAATTTAAATGGTCCATATTACGCTGTTTTCTGATCTATGTTATAATGTAGTTTCCTCATCAAAACATGTGAATGAAACAAAATACAACTCCAGGTCTGTTTTTGATGAGATAACATTATAACATGACTTAAAGCTCACAAGAGTCAATTTTGCGTAATATAGAACCTACAAACCAGAATTCTGTGATGGAATTTGCTGTTTAACTGTCAGATTGCAGATTTGTTGACCTGGTTTTTGGCCAATATCTCTGTAATTACTGGACCTGTCCACATAGGAAACAAAAACTGGCTCCCCATATCCAAGCAAGTAAAACTATTCAACAATAGCAGTAAATTTGTTGTAAAATTTTAAATACAATGGAGTCATCTCTGTTTTAGTGAAATCCTAACTGCTCATCTGCACTTAAAGACTGTCATGAACGCAGCCTATTGTTAAACTATAGATAGTGTGGGAAAAGTGCGCAGGGCAATGAAATTTAACTGTCTCCTGATCAGACGCGGCCCTTCTCGCTGGCCCCCCAAGCAATGCATTCTGGGACAATGAGTCTGAGCAACCAAAAACACACGTCGGAGCTTTCAGTGCCTGGAGCGAGCACTCAAATACAGGCGTGAAAAATGAGTAAGCCTGGATTCCACCGAACTGTTCTCACAAGACTTTTCTGGAAATAAACGTGTCTCTGTGTGTCAGATGCCCTTCCTTGTGTGTTGTGTCAGATGCCCTCCCTGTGTCTCCATGGGGTCATATTATATGTACAAGCTGCTAATCCTCTACAAACATGTTCTGAAATGTCTGGGATTGCCCAAAGTACGCGTTTTTCCAATCTATGTTATAATGTTTCCTCATCACAAACAGACCTGGAAGTTTTGTTTTGTTTCATTCACACATTTCATTCACACAAACCCTGCATATTTAGGGTGAGTTCTTCTCTAGGAAATAAAACACTCTGCTCCACCTTATGATGTCATATGGTGATACACTAACTTTTATACTCCATACATCTTCACTAGAATCATTTGGATAATTTCAGCTCTGGAATTGCAAATCTCTACGGAACTTGAAACTTGAAAACTACCACCACATGACATCACAGGTTGGAACAGAGCGTTTTGAGCTTTGAAGATGTAGACAGGCTAATAATAAAGGATTACTCAAACACATGAATGAAATAAAACACAACTCCAGGTCTGTTTCAAAGTTATTCCTCACTTTCCTAACATTTTCTGAGCATCCTAATTATTCACCGTACTTTTCACAGCTTTCAGAGACTGGATTTAAGTTGTGCTGTCAGGGTAAAGCTAGCAATAACTAGCAAGCTAACGTACACTTCCTGATTCTCATACAATAACACACTTTATAATTTGATGCAGACAGTACACAGCAGATTTATTTTGGTCTCAAGAGTACTAGAGTTAGATATGTTTTGCTCAAATACATGGAAAAAACAAAACAAAACAAAAAAAAAACAAGTACAGCGCCTTTAAACCTGTCCTCACCGCTGATTGTTTGCGTTCATTTATTATTTCTCGATCATCTCCGTCAGACGTGGATTCGCTCCATTCAAACTTAAATTTAAAACAAATGTCTGTAACTTCTGCTGTCTTCACCTCCCTTTTCTCTCTCTGTCTCTCTCTATGGACTATAAGACTAAACGAATCCAAGACCATTTGAAAACCACTTTGAAACAGGAAGTAAAGTCGTGAGGATCTGGGGTTCTCTGTTTGGTTTGAATTCCCCTCAGCACCTTTGGGCGATAACTTCACGAGAATTGGATAGGTGTCATACAGTGCTGTGAAGCCAATGGAAAAGAAAATATAGGACTAAATTTATTATTAGACACAATGGAAGAATGAAGCTTTAGTACGGAGGCTCTTGAACTTTTCACAACAAAGAAAGGATTTGGCTTTCTGAGTACCGCCAGATCTAAACCAGGTTTATAACAGGACTATTCCAGGTCTAATGTAGAGGGCTAAACCAGGTCTAAAAGTGGACTATGTCATTTACACTGTAGTGCTACACAAGAAATTATACAGGATTATAAGGCCGATTTGCAATCAGATATTCCTCCAGAGTTTAAGAAGAGGTGCCAAAAATTGTACTAAAGTAAAAGTACGGTTACTTCAAAAATATTACTGAAATAGTGGTAAATGTCTGGATGGAACATTTGATTCATAATTTAAAGGTGCATTATGTAAGTTTTCTGGTGAAACAAATGTCAAATGGTATTAAACATTTCTATCTTCATGGAGTTCAAACTAGCCCAAGTTACAGGTCAGATCTGTGGCTCACTGTCAGAATGCCTGTTTTTCTAGGTATTTTTGATCTATAAAACCACCTGTAATTGAATAAATGTAAAGTAGAGTTGTTTAATGTCATACTGTGGAACATTTCAAGCAGAGCAATGACATATCCATAGAAACAAGTGACGGACCCCAATCATAAATAATGTAACTGGAAGGATAACTTAAAAATGCACAAAGTCTGGTATTTTTTAGAGCTATAACATCTCTGTGGAGACAAGTAGATGGCGGACGCTGGACCAGAAAAAGTTTCATAGTGCATCTTTTAAGAAATGAATGAACAAATATGAATAAAGTATCTTTCTGTACATTTCTGGAACATGTGGAGCTGGTTGGAGATTGGGCAATAAGTAAAAGATTTTGTGCAAGATGAAATCGCTGTGTGTGTGTGTGTGTGCGCATGTGTGTGTGTGTGTGTGCGTGTGTGCGTGCGTGTGTGTGTGCGTGTGTGTGAGTGTGTGTGTGTGTGTGTGTGTGTTTTTTCATATTTTAAATGTATTGTGAGCTTCAAAGAGAGGCCACAGAGTCCAGCCTGATTCATGAGCTGAAGGCCAGATAAGGATGTCATACAGGATGTTCTTTTTCTATCTGCTGTTTTAACTCTTTCAATGTGATCAACAGTTTGAGTTGATTTAAGCTCCAACATTCTAGAACTGTCTTTTCTCTCGGTAACCTCGTTTTAATGTGAGAAAATGTTCCGCAGTGGTGCTTTAATCCTGTTACAAATGAATGAATTACAAATTACTATGCTGTAATGTACTGAATCTGGAGGGGCCCGGTTTTAGAACTAGTTTAGTACAGCTTTTAACCTTATTTAGTCTTGGTTTAGTTCTCGTTTAGACCCAGTATTTCTATTGTTTATTGGGTTTTTTTTGTTGTTTTTTTGCACATTTTCTGTTTTATCACTATTTTTATTTTGTTAATTTTTCATGTTTTCTTATCCAATTTATTTACACATACTTCCTGCATTATTATTTTATTCTTATAAAAGTTTCCTGCATTTTTATAGTTTTAGTTACACATATTTGCTGCTTTTCTAAAGAGTATTATTTTGCACATTTTCCTACCTGTTATAATTACACTTTTATCTTTGTTTTCTTACCCGTTGTGTGTGACGAGACACTGCCGTAGCCCCAGTTTCCTGAAGATGTCGACGGTGATGTCCATGGGGGTGTGATCTGTGACGGTGAAGGGGCTCAGGTCCATGATGCCACGGAGACGCAGAGGGGGCGGGGCTTCAGGAGGTTGCGATGGAGCGTGCTCAGAGAAGACCACAACTGAGGCACTGACCACGCCCTCCTGACGCTTACGGGCGTTATCTGAAAAACAATATAACAGGATACTCCAATGACAAGGTTCAATATTGACTGCAGAGGTGGTAGAGCAGCCAAATATTGTACTTAAGTAAGGGTAACGTTTCTTCAAAATAATATTAAACAAGTAGAAGAACAAAGTAAAGGAAGAAGAAATTAATCAAGTAAGACCAAAAAAGTATTTGGGAAAACTACTACTGACGAAAGAATAACTTAAAGAGTAATTGTCAGGAACTAACATCTGTTTTATAATTTGATAGTAATATAATTTAGATTACACAAAAATGAGAAAAACCAAATCATACTGTATCTGCTGCTCATGTCCACTCAGGAAGCAAAAATTTGCAAAATTGTCAAACTAGGAAAAAAAAGGGTATGTTTTTTGGCAACTTATCAAATATGGGGACGAGCAGTCTAACCCATCATAAGCACTATAATACCATTATTATTTATGTAAACATGTGTAAAACTGACCTATAGAGATGAGCAGGTCTCGTCTGAACACAAAGCCCACAAGCCTCTGAGACTCTGGAGAAACCACCACTGGGAATCCACTGTAATGTGTGCTTTCCACCACGGCCTGCAGGGGGCGACAGACATAATATTCAATATTCAATACAAACAAAGATTGGCAGTGCAATTAAACACATTTGAATAGATATCTCTACTGTGCAACTGTAAAGCATGAAAATCTCCATGGAAACCCCTCCTCAAAAAGTTACAGAGTGCACCTTTAAAAGAACTGTAGGTAAGATTTAAAATAGTACATTTCTTAAACAACTTAACTCAGTCTAAAGATATCAGATAAACATGTTCAAATCAAATACAGCTTTTACTGATAACAATTCTAATGCTGATTTTAATTGCTGATCTTAATTACAAAAACATTGAACACAATGTCCCATTTATTTGTTATAAATTGGTGTTTGATTATCCAATTCAAATATCCAATCAGAAAGCAGAATGAGCCTCACATGCTGAAGTCCAGTGCTGAAATCCAGTTGGTTTAATCCTAAAATGTCTCTCTCTGACCTGAATGATCTCTACCTAAACCCCAGTGCCTGCACCTATCTTGTATGTGTCTGCAGGTTAAGAGGAAAAAGCAAGGGCCCAGGCTACATACAGCTCCTTTAAGGTTATTATTTAACTTTTGTGCAGTGGTGTAATAATGACTTTTCCATATAAGTATATATGTCCTTGCTGATTTTACTCAAACATAGATCCTCTGTACAGAGACTGATATTTTGGATGGAACTTTTGGACGTCGTGATCCTAGAATTACATGCGTTGAGTGAAAAATGTTGCATACACCACAGGAATATGAAGTAAATACCATATATTTAATATGTCACTGACAAAGTAGTATTTTGTTTTGCACAAATCTTACACATGCTGCCTGCTATGCTCCACTGGACTTAAATTTTGCGGTGATGAAAGTTTATAGGGATTTTCCTGTTGACATCCTTGTACTCTGGGATTAATACATGTAGAGTATAGAAGACTAAAGTTCTTATTTGACCCTGTCTGACTATCCCCATACAAAAATATGGCTCATGTATGAATGCATTTTAATTAGTTATTTTATGACTTTTAAATACAATACAACAAAGCTCAGACTCACTCCTACAGTCTGTAATCTGCGGATCAATAAAATTCTCGGTCTATACTAGAAATGTCAGGTGAAGTGGGCGTTACCTCAACCTCTCCGAGCGTCATGCTGTCCTGTGTGAGCACGGCCAGAGGAGGGTCAGACCTGCGTGGCCTCATCACATCCACCGCCAAACTGCTGTGTTCAAACTCTTCCTTTGCCTCCAGGAACGGGTATCCATTTAACCGAATGTGAGCCTAGAGAGAATGGGTCAGTGTGCACTATATCATTATTGTTCTTATTAAAGGGCCCATGTTGCGCTGCTTTCTCATCTCTGTTATAATGTTGTTTCCACATCACAAACATACCTAGAGTTGTGTTTTGTTTCATTCACACATGTTTAACACACAAATGCTGCATATTTATGTGTGAATGAAACAAAACACAAGTTTTGTATGTTTTTGATGAGGTAACAGTATTGTAACATGGCTTAAAGATCATATAGGGCGTTTAAACCTGCATTACCTCATAGATTCCTTCACGTCCGAAAGCGTCTGCCACCCATTTGCTGGTCATGGTCGCTGCCATCAGAGGGACGATGTACTCCAGCCCCCCGGTCAGCTCGAACATGATCACCACCAGAGACACGGTCATACGGGTCACGCCACCTACAGGACACAAAGAGAAACTGCAGTTGAGAGTGCAACCAGATACCCAGGTGATTTGCTTAAGGGTGCGTTATGTAACTTTTCCGTTTGTTGGTCTGTCACCTTGTTGTTTCTATAGATATGTCATCGCTCTGTCTGGAATGTTTCACAGTATGGTATTAAACCTTTCACCCTTTATGGAGACCAAACCAGATGAAATTATAGGTCAGATCTGTGGAGAGGCAACTCTGCTCACAGTTTTTCTATGTATGTTTGAGCTATTAAACCATCTGGAATTGAATAAATGTAAGGTAGAGCAGTTTAATGTCATACTGTGGAATATCCCTCTGAATCAGTCTACCCTTCCTATGCTCTCGATGCAAAGTCACTCTCCCTTCAGAGCTCTACTACAACACAATCAGTACACATCCCACTAATGAAACTACTGCACATCGCATCAGGTTTGTAAAGTTGTAGCATATAGTTTTGTATCAGTTTGTGTATATGTATGGAAAATTGCTGTGTGGGAGACTTGTGGCCCAGGACAGATCTCTAAATTGCTCAAACATGCCTGAATGACATATAAAACCTCTTCAGGCATGTTTTGATCAAGGAACAGTGTTATACCATGGTAGAAAATTCCAATAATACCCCCTCTTTAAAGTAACTTGAGTTAATTTTGTCCAATTTGTTGATGTTCTACCACCTTTGGCCTGTTCAGACAAAATGAGAATCTGCAGCTGCAAATGACACATTAAAACCACCAGAATATCATTATGTCACAAACAGACTCCACATGTTCAGATCAAAGATGGAAGATAAAAACTCCAGGAAATTATAAACACCACAAGAATGAAAATGTGAATCAAATAATCGCTCATGAAGTTTACAAGTTCTTCTTTTCAACAAATTATACAAAACTTTGGACAAATTGGAAAAGAAGTTAAAGGTGCACTGTGTGACTTTTTGGTTGTGGGTCTGTCATCCGTTGTTTCTATGGATAATTCAATGCTCTGTCTGGAATATTCCACAGTATGACATTAAACAGCTCTATCTTACATTTATTAAATCACAAGGGGGTTTATAGTTCAAAAATACCTAGAAAAGCAGGTATTCTGACAGCGAGCAAGGTCGCCTCTCCACAGATCTGACCTGTAACTTGGTCTGGTTTGGTCTACATGGTGATAGAAATGTTTAATGCCATATTGTGAAACATTCCAGACAAAGTAATAACATCTCTGTGAAGAAAAGCATTTGATGAACAGTTACACAATCCACCTTTAAGAAGAAGTAAAAGTATGAAGGGAAAGTACTCTGAGAAGTACAAGTAACTCAAGTTATTTCAAAACAGGAGTTACCCAAAGTGGCCTGGGTTTTATTATTAAACCTTATGGTAACATTTGCACACAGATGTTTTTTTTACCCAAACAAAAATGCTTCAAAATAAATTGTCCCTAATCACGCACACAGTTATAAAGAACAGACTCGTATAGAAAACATTTAAACATATTTACTTTGGAGAGTTTAATCAAAGTGTTTTAAATACAGCCTGAGTCTGTGGGGCTGTGAGCTAATGCTGATTTATGGTCTAATAAGAGAGGAAGTGCCTGGACCTCCTGAGCTGTGCAAGTGTGTTTAAAGAGACATGGAGCTGTGTGTGAAATGACAAAGCAGGTAAGGACTGTGTGTGAGGGAGACTGCAGTTAATAATAATAATAGGTCTTCTTTAATGACATATGAAACATTTTAGTTGGACGTTGCTCAGAACTTGCTAATTTTCCTGTTTCTACCTCATGAACTTTGAAGACAAAATGTTAAAGCCTTAATTTGTAACATTTTATTTAAATGATTAAATTAAATGATTTATTTTTTTTTTTTCATTTTGGTTGTGTTGGTTGTATTACCAAGTATGGCTTTAACTTTTTTCTATGGAACCATGCTTGTGAAGTACCACACATCCAGAAAGTTACATATTGTATCTTTAATAATAATAGTAATGCATAATGAGCTTTACAGACTTGTCAAAGCATCTCAAAGCTACACCGTTGTCATTATTCATTCACTCCACACTCTTTGCTCGGCACCACATTCATACTCAGCAAGTTTGGTGAAGCTTCTTGCCTAAGGACACAACTACAGAACTTGGTCCAAGTGGGAATCAATCCTCTGATCCTCCTCTGGGTTGGGGTATCACTGCTCTAACCACTGAACCACCGTCGCCCCCACATGCAGCTGTATCCCACCCACCACCATACCCCATGATGAGGCTCATTTTACTGTGTATTTCTTGCAGCAGTTTGTTGTATTTGCTACTAAAATGGCTGCCAACCACAAACAGTATTTCCACATATTTCCCACATATTTTCTCCATTGTGTCGGTGAGCACCCCATAAACTCAGGCTAAAGCTTCTTATTAAAGCGGACGGAGATTACATGCACTGCCTTTAGAAACCACATCAGAGCCACGCCAACATGTGCAGTATGCTACAGCCATGTTTACGCCCCACACCAGGATCTAGACACAATTTCATTTAAAGTTTAGCTTTTTTTTCAAAACTGTTACGTCAAAACAGATCAGCTACACCCTGAGACAGCTGTGGACCAGGCTCTGCTCTGCTAAACATAATAATTATCAGAGTAAAGAGTGAAGACCGCCACCGCAGGGAACAAGAACAAATAATCACTAACCACACAAAGAAACGTGTTTGTTTAAAGTGACTACATTAGGTAAAAGAGAGCTTTCAGAGCTTTTAATGACGTTATAATTGTTTCCCTTCTCATTTACCCACTCAGAGCTGGATTTACAGTAATTCATGTGTGTCTGAGTAATTGTTATCCTGTGTTCAAGAGGTCACTGCTTTAAATTAATTTTCATTCTAACTAGGAGAGTTGATATCAGGTCCAGCAATTGTTTCCAGAATCAGATATCAGTGTTGACACTGAAAGCTGGACCTGATCGGCTTCCAAATATCGGTTTATTTGTTATTCGTTATCCTGATTGGGCATATGCATTAATGTAATAAGACTATTCACTGGTCAGAAAGTTTCATAATATTTTAGAATTATTTTATTTTATTTTTTTAAACACAAAGCTGTTCTATTGTTACACGAAGGATAAATACCAGTTACATAAACACATTTTACATGTTTTGTGTCATTTTATTTTTGTTTTAATTAAATAAATGCTGTAATCAATCTCTGCACTGGTATTGGTGGATATCAGTGATCAAAAGATACTTAAAACTGTAGTATTGGAATCGGTATGGGACTGAAAAAGCTAGAGCATCCTTAAATTTAACTAGGGCTTTTAAAAGTGTGCTGAAGAACTGACAAAGACTGAAATATGAATTCATAAACTAACATAAGAATCAAGTATTGGTGGTTTTCAGATCCTAGAATGTGAAATATCTAAAAAGAAAACTCACAAATGTATAATCTGAGTATTACTGACTAGACTCATTAACCTCTTGTACTGCAACAAAAAACTGTATTTAACAATGTTCATTTCAGCTGCCCTTATTTGTATTACATATTATTGGTGTATAGAATGCTGTGACGTCATCTGAAACCCAGCAACAGATCTAAACGTTTTTTTTTTTAAGACAGGATCATTTCTTGTTTGTGAAGGAAATTATGCTGCTTCAAAAACTGTAGCCTTGGAAATTTGCAAATTATGTCTATTCAAATAGCAATTTCGATTCATTCATTCATATTTTAAAAGTATTCATTTTATCTGCCCCTTCAGACACACTTCCAGGGAAATTTGTTAACATCAGCTACAAAGTATCAGTATCGGTGGAGTCTTTTACCTAAACATGCGGCGGCTCCGACCATGGCGTAGAGTCCTGGTGTGATGCAGTCTGCGCCCGGAGAGCACCAGCCTTTGAAGATCAACCAGTCGTGATTATAATATGCCAACTGCTCCATGCCGACGCCTAGCAACCGGCCTGCGATCGCCCCTACTGCCATGCTGGGGATGAACAGACCCGAGGGCACCTGGGAGACACGAGGAAGGGGTTAAATAGTTATCCTAATAATAATAATGATAATGTATTGGATTTATACAGCACCTTTTCAAGACAACCAAAATGTTTTAAACTGCATTATTCATTCACCATGTTACCTTTTACTGCTGAATTAAAGGTGCACTATGTAACTTTTAAAGTGGAGGATCCGCTAATAGCTGGTCTCTATGGAGGTGATGTTATTTCTTTGCAAGGAATGTGCCACAGTAGGGCATTAAATATATCTCCCTTGCATTTGTTCAATTACAGGTAATAGCTAATAAATACCTCAAATAATACCTTAACTTATTACCCTGTACAGACTCACATCTCCATAGATCTGACCGTTAACCTGTCTCCATTGTGATTACCAAGTTTATTTCCAAACTGTGGAATAATCAAGGTAATATCTCCATGGAGACAAACAGATGACAGACCCTCCACCAGAAAAGTTACAGAGTGCACCTTTAACATGTTTAATTTTCAGTTTCAGTTTCGATGCTCTGAGTTCCCCCTCCCTCTGCTCCCCGTGCTGAGTCACTTCTCCTTCAGAGCGACATCACAACATTATTCTTTCACTCCACACTGATGGTGAACTATTATTGTAGCCACAGCTGTCCTGGGGCAGACAGACGGAAGTGAGGCTGCCTATCTGCGCTGTCGGCCTCTCTAACCACCACTAACACACACGCACACAACATTCATACTAAGCAGTGTGCTTGAAGTGTCTTGCTTAATGACACAACCACAGAACTTGGTCCAAGTGAGAATCAATCCTCTGACCTTCGGGTTGGGGGAACGCTGCTCTAACCACATAATAATGCACTTGATTTGATAGCGCTTTGTTGGCAGCCACTACCAATAATCTCTCACATACCAAACATGAATGAGTGAGCGAAGTGTCTGGTCTGAGTGAGAAAAAGCCCATGAACACATAGGCGCCACACATTCCTGATTATTTTTCCCCAGTCTTATAAAATAAGACACAGGAGCTAAACTCACGGACAGCACCTTGTTGTATTTACGAAGATATGATGAAAGCTCAGAGGAGGAGGTTAAGAGCTTTCCAAATATGACGTTTATTTGTTCTTAATTAGAGACAGTTGCTCCTCATTGGTCCTGACTCATGAGAAAAATCTGATCTAATATAAAACTACTGTGTCTCATTATAATGTCTGGCTGTGATGCTGTTTGGGCCTGACTCATGCTGACTCACAGAGACTGGACTGACCCTCTGTTAGGATTTAAAACTTATTACATCTGACAACAGCTGCTCTCAGGAAATTACCACGGAATAAACAGGATAACTCACATCTGGTCAAAATAAAATCACTGTTAGTGGAACTGAGTACATGCAACAGAGAGATCAAGATAATCATGAAATTAAAGGTGTATTGTGTAACATTTCTGGTGGAGGGTCCTTAAAATGCTGTTCTTCGTGGAGATGTTATTGCTTTGTCTGGAATGAGAGGCAGCCCTGCTCGCAGTCAGAATGCCTGTTTTTTCTAGGTATGTTCGAGCTACAAAACCACTGTAACTGAATAAATGTAAAGTGGAGCAGTTTAATGTCATACTGTGGAACATTCCAGGCAGAGCAATGACATATCCATAGAAACAAGCAGGTGATGGAGCCTCAACCAATAAGTTACACAATGCACCTTTACCCAAAAGAAATTACAAAAAATTAAGAAGTCAGTAGTTGTCATTATCTCATTATTTGTTTGAGATTGGCTCCAAAAAACGTGTGATTGTTGTCAGCTGACTGAGTAAAAACTGAGTAATATGACATCTGAGGTTGAATAATGGCACCACTTTCTGAAGCTGATGTGGAAAAAAAAAAACTCCAGATATGTTTATGATGAAGAAACAACATTATAAAATAGCTCAGAAAATAGTGTAATATGGGTCCTTTAAACAGCAAATTCCACCACAGAATTCTGACCTTTACCTCATTTTAAACTACAGAGACCCTGCTTTGTTGTAATCTCACATAGAGCTGGCCTCTTCTGTGGTATCAGATATATAGTTCTGTGCTCTTACCTTCATGCCAAAGGTGATGACAGTAATAGACATCTTAAACACGAGGGCAAGGGCCAGTTGCCATAGCGCCGTGTAGAGTCCAGCTCCGGCCGGACGATCTGCCAGACTGTCCCCCACTGTCTCTGAGGTGTTCATGTTCGGCTGGAAACACAAACAAGATTTACAAATGAAGCCATATTTTACAAAATCAACATTTAGAAGTTTTGGCCAAAGTTAGCAGATGTGACTCACAAGAAAAACAAGCATTCATTGTCCTGTTTAGGTTTGATTTTCAACAAAAAAGGTGAGATTGACTAACTGAAAAACGCTGGCTAATGCTGTAGTTCCAAATAAGTCAGTTTCTTTCTGGTCAGATTGTGTTAAAATAAAGTTCAGATTAAAATCTAACAAGCCTCAGACAGAGCTGTGCTTACAGTTAGCATCAAACCCTAAAGGGATGAAATCAGCTGCAAAGTATCAATAGCCAAAGGAACAACATTTCAATGAAAACAAGCAGGAAAAGGCCTTTGTGGAGCCTTGTGGGGATGCAAGCCCACTCACAGAAAGGAGGCATTGTTTGCATTGTTTCAGGGCAATAAAACATGGCATACTGTGGCTTTAAGTCTGACCTGCTTGTATCCGCAGAGCTGTGAGGAGTCCAGCAGTGAACAGTCATTGAACAGCTCAGAGATCAGCTCAGCTCCACTCATTCTGGTGTAACTGTTCGGAAACGCGATGACAGCTGTAATCGCCGTGACGACAAGCACCTCCAGCACAGGGTAATGTCCCAGACGAGTGGTTTTACCTGAAAACGGGAAAAGACAGAGCTCCAATATAAATGTTTGTAACAATATCTGGCTTAAAAAGCATCACTACAATCCACACTGAGCCTGGAAGCTCATTATCCACCATTAATCATAATTATCAAGATTATTTGGTTCAGTAATTGTTATTGTTCACAATATGACAATATCACAATATGAGATAGGTTTATTGCTGCACTTTCACATTCTGGGGAAACCAATAACAAACCATAGTGGAGCAAGTGAGGGACCTTCTAAAAGTTACATAATGCATCTTAAATGTGGATTTTATAAAGAACGTACACCTGCAACTTCTTTATAAATCGTTGCCATCATTTTTAAAAAAGGTTCTACAGTCACAGCTGATTCATGATTGGTGCAGGTGCTGGGTTTAGGGAGTGACCATACAGACCAGAGAGACACATTTTAGCAGTTATAACATTTTAAATCAAAATCTTTCACACAGTTGAACTGTGTTTTATACTCACGTCTTCTGCACCACGCAATATTGGCTCGGATGAACAGCGCCCCCCACAGGCCTCCAAAGATCCCGAGCAGAATAAAAGGCGCCAACTCAACCAGATGCCACGGAGCATGAAACTCGACATAAAACAGCACCAAGCGGCTGTTTCCAAAGGGGTTTATGGAGCGCAGTGTGAAGGCGGCCACTAGGGCGGCAAAAAAGGACCTCCATAAGGTCTTCAAGGGGAAGTAATAACTCACCTAAAAACACAAAACAGAGTATGTGTGAGTTAAAGAGGGATATACAACTTCGATGCTAACACATAACATTTAGATCACCATGTTACCTGTTATTGTTTCAAAAATACTATATTTTGCCTAAAACAACGTATGCTGAGTCATGCCCCTTCAGAGCATGTGCATCCTTCTAATGAAACTACTGTACATTGCATCAGGTTTGTAAAGTTGTTGTGTAGAGTTTAGTATCATGTTTTTGTACATTTTAATTAATTTTAATCTTTGCTTAAAGCAAATTAGGGTCTTTTGTTAATTTATATTTGAAGAAATTATTTTAATATTGTCTGTATGTCAAATTAGAATCCTTTACTTTTAACTATTAATAATGGTGGCACAGTGGCTGAGTGGCTAGCACTCATGCCTCACAGCAAAAAGGTTCCGGGTTCGATCCCTGGGGCCCGGGCCTTTCTGTGTGGAGTTTGCATGTTTCTCCCTGTGTCTAGATGGGTTTCCTCTGGGTGCTCCGGTTTCCCCCATCAACCCAAAACATGCTACAGGTCTCCAGGAAGAACAGTTGATAGTCAAGGCCAGTTAAATACCATCAATCTATGAACCTGCCCAGGGACGACAGGTGGGAATTAGCACCAGTGCTACAACTTGGTACAACGCATCTCTCCTCTTAAGGTTAATGTAAAAATTGTGCACTGTCCCTGTCTCAAATAAATAAATAAATTAATTAATTAAACAAGTTAAGACATATTACTTGTGATAAAAATTATTCATATTATTATTTATAAAAATGTGATTTAGCTATTGACTCATGAGGAGGTAACAGCAACAACATGAGTTCCCTTTTAAGCAAAAGTACATACTCTAAAATATAAGTGAAACAAGTCTTTGACAGTAAATTATAAGATTCTCAGAAAATCTTCGCTCATATTTCTTATAGTTTATGTTTGATAGAGCCCCTTTGAGAGTTAGAGGAGACAGGCTGAGCTCATGTTCCAACTGTAGATCACAAAACTTCAGATTTATGAGACTGACTTAACTCATGGAAAACACAGAAATTTATAACATTTTAGGAAGTTAATGTAATTTTTATTTTTTTTTACCTCCTCCAAACTGAAAAGAACTCCTCCAATTGGTGCTCCAAACGCTACAGACACTCCCACCGCTGCTGCCGCTGATAGAACCTAAAAATAAAGAAAATACTGTTTAAAATTTACAGCTGATTTTATTAAAGTCACACTGTGTAACGATTATGGTGAAGGATTTGCTTTGTCTCCATGGAGATGTTTTTGCTTTACCTGGAATGTTCCACAGTATGACATTTGACTTGCTTTTACCCAATTATGTGTCTTATTGCCAAAAACTTTCCTTTCAGAACATGTTTGCAAAGGTCTAAACTAAAGGGTTAGCAGCTTTTACACAGAATAAGGCCCATGGAGACACAGGGAGGGCATCTGACACACAGAGACATGTAGCTCTCACCTCTCTGCGTTTGGCTTCGTTCTTCCTGTACTTGGTAAACAGGTGGCAGAGGATGTTGGCGCAGCAGCAGGCCACGTGCACTAGGGGGCCCTCTTTCCCCAGACTGAGGCCAGAGGACACGGCCAGGACAAGGGTGATGGTTTTGGTGATGAGAGTCCATTTCCCCAGATACCCCCGAATAATGAATCCACTCAGGATCGTCTTTATCTGAAACAGGAAATATAATTTGACACAAGAAAATATGCAATGTGTAAGGTGCAACAGTTTTTAATATTTTTTAATCTGGAGTTGGTGTTACTATTAGGTCTTTTTTTTTTTCATTAAGAAGAAATATTGTAAAAACATCACATGATTCTTCTTTATCCAAATGCAACAGTCCAGCCCCCATATATTTTCTCATAGACTACAGAAGAATATTGAGAGACTGAAGGTCTAATAGGGGCTAATCAGCTATGTGGCTTTTTTGTTCTTCTTTAAGCAGTAATAAATACATGCATAACAAATCCTGTAATCCTATTTTGTGTTTTATTAATTACTAAAGCAGTATTCTGATTGGTTTAAGTAAAGGAATACATAACAAACTACACATTTTAAACGACACATCACAGGTATTCTGTAATTAAATATATTTTCAAAGTATTTCTCCCATCAGTGTCTGTTTTTTCTGTTCTGGACTGTTCTCAAGTAAGAGTAACGTTACTTCAAAATAATATTACTCAAACAGAAGTACAAAGTAGTGGTCCAAGAAGAGTAAAAAAGTATATGGGAAAACTTACTCAAGTAAGAGCAACTGATTTATAATTTAATGCAATCTGAAGGGAAAAAAAAATTGTATTTCCAAAGCAGTGCAAGAAACACAAATGTTCAAATCATTTCATATTGTCACATAAAGCTTTTGTCACTTGTAGACTTACTCACAGTGGGAAGAGGAACCACAACTTTTACTCAAGTAAGGATACTGTTATTTTTTTTTTTTTAAATGACTCAAGTAGGAGTAAAAATATGCTGCTAAAACATACTCTGAAAAGTACAATTTCTTTAAAAGGTTACTAAAGTAAATGTAAATGAGTGCTTATATAATAGTTTCAGTGTGATTCAGTTGTTTTACCTCTGGGATTCCAGAGCCGCAGGCATAAGGAGCAAATGCACGAACCAGAGTTACCGCCAAAAATGAGAAGATCAGGGCCCAGAACAGGTACATGAGGTAATTCACTATGTATGCAAACGCCCCCTAGAGGAAGAGAAGAGAACCGATACATGCGGTATTGAGTTCATTGCATGCATTGTTTTTTGAAAGAAACCTCCAAACTTATGATCCACAAATGCTGAACCTTATCATTATTTGTTTGGGATTGGCTCCACAAACTTGTTGTATTAATCTTATGGTAGTCTTTTCAACTGTCAACAACAATCACGTCTTTGGGGCTGAATAATGGCACCACTTTCTGAAGCTACTGTGAATAAATTATTTCACTTTTGTTCATTTACACTAACAGAGAGGAGGCAGAACTTTGTGTTAGTTTTTTGTTTCATGTGGAGAGGCCCAGTAATTACCGAGATATGAACCGTAACCCACGTCAACAAATCTGCAATTTGACAAATAAAAAATTACAAATTTTTGACTGTTACACTTTAAGTTTAAACATATAGGGGTCATCAAAGCATCAGAAACAGAAATATACTGAAGCAATGAGTTAAAATATTGCTACAAGCTATGTGTGATGCAATGTCTAGAAATGAACAGTAGATGGAGCTACGGTATTCTAATATGAGTGGATAATTTTATTAAGACTCCTCACAATAAAATAAAAAAAGTTAGAAGTTAGAAAACTGTTATTTTTAGTGATTAAGATGATTGAGCATTAGAGGCTGTTTAATATTACTGAAAGAGGGATGCAAAAAAATATATAAAAAAATGCAAAATCGACTTGGAGCTTCCCTTATCAAAAACTTGCCTGAAGTGGTTTTATGTCATCCATGCATGTTCGAGTAATCATGTGACCTCAATTAAAAGTAACACAATAATCTAAATATGTTATGTGGAAACAATTAATACCCAATTTCTGACAAACATTGTGATTCCGTTTACATTTGTGATTAAAGTTTTAAGATTAATTCGAAGTTCACATTTTAAACATGGCCATAAGAACAGAATTTTTCTCTGACAGAAAACACTCGTTTCCACCTTGTGATGTCATGTGGTAATACAAGACGTGCTCTACTATGTTTTTAAACTCCATACATCTTCACTTGAATCCTTTGGATCATTTGGAACAAAAGGTAAAAGGAGCTGTTAACTTGAAAATTACCGCTTCATGACATAACAAGGTGGAAGAAAGCATTCTGAGCTTTTGAGATATAGACATAAAATACTAATAAAGGGTTACTCAAACGTGTGTGAATGAAACAAAACACCACTCAAGTCAATTCTGTGCAATGTAGGACGTTTAATAATTTACCAACTTTGTGGCAAATGCGTAATTGTTGTAAAAAATAATGCTAATGTGTAATTGGTAAAACAGTGTAATAAACAAGTATAAAAATCACTGTGGCGGTACCTCAGTCTGTCCGGTGATGAGCTGTGACCAGGTCTGCCACTGGGGGCAGCGGTCTCTCTCCTGAAATGTGGTCTCATTGGATGTCCAGCAGCAGTGCTCGTGATTGAACCAGAACCCAACCAAACACACGCCCTCTTTAAGGTCTGTGAGCCAGTGAGCTGCGATGTCTATGCCACCTGCCAACGCACCTGTAGGGAGAGACATGTAAGGGGAGGGGTGTTAATTTTATGATCATTTAAAAGGTGCACTGTGTAACTTTTTTGTTGAGGTCCGTTAAATATATTCCAGTTGTTGTTAATTAGTTAGTTGTTATTATTGTTGTTGTTGAGTATTGATTGTTTACAGCTGATTATCAAATTTCCTAGGGCATGTGATGCTAACTGTACGTACTACTCTTGGGAAACTTTAATCTGAACTTTATTTTAACATTATCTGACCAGAAAGAGCTGGTTTAGCTGGAACAGGTGAGCTGATTTGTGCTGTTAAACAAGTGTCTCACACATCACTGCAGGGATCTTTTTATGGTGGACGGTACTTCAGAACAGGGTTACAGCTCCACCATTTTTACAACATTTCAGCATTTCAACATTTCAACATGTAATCACATTAGAAAAAGGTTACAGAGAGAAAAGACTATTTAGCAGAATATAGACTCCATAAAATGCTATGTCATCAGAATGATCTCTGGAAGCAAGGCAAAATAGAAGTAGGGAAGTAGACCATAGTACAATTAATAATTCACATAGGAATTAAGTGTTACAAAGGTTATCTGTGACAAAAATAAGGTACAATATTAACATATTGACATTTGTTGCTAACCTGTTGCAAACTCAAGAAAGAATGTGTCTGCTTTGTCTGTTATTAATGTTCATATTTTGATTTACGAACAAAACAGCAAAATAAAAACCCCAGCATCATGTAGAGTGGGTTAATACGAACATTTTAAGACCAAAATGACAAGTCTGACAGCAGCAGTTACAGAGAGATGGTTGATAGCTTTTCAAAAGTAAGTGAATTGGAGCCAAAGTTTGTAAGTTGTAAGATAGCAAGTTAGGTATGCCGATTTATACAGCATATGATTACAATAGAAACAAAATGAATTTTACTTGCCCCTATCTGTATTAAATAACATTTGCCTATGGAACGTTGTTCTATCATCTGAAACCCAGCAGTGGGAGTAAAATTGTACTGTATTGTGTACCTGCCATGAGCCCGACCAGCAGCATGAGGAGCCATCCTGAAAACGCATCACTCACACTCCTGAGCAGAGCCACAGTGGACTGACGGCTCTTCTTTGTGATCTGGAACACAAATAAATATCATTGAGCTAAGTAATTATTAAAGGTCCTATGTTTAACTAAATTGACTCTTATGAGCTTTAAGCCATGTTAAAAAGTCATTACACTTCACAAACAAAACTGGAGTTGTGTTTTGTTTCATTCACACATGTTTGAGTAACAGTTTATTATTAATCTGTCTACATTTCTAAAGCTCAAAATGCTCTGTTCAGTTTAGTTCAGTAGAGATTGGCAATTTCAGGGCTAAAAACATCCAAATGACTCTAGAACAGGGGTATAGAGTTTAAAAACACAGTGGAGCACTTCCTGTATTGCCACATGACATCACAAGGTGGATCAAAGTGTTTTCTGTTTGAGAGAAGAACTCATCCTACATATGCAGGGTTTATGTGTTAAACATGTGTGAATGAAACAAAACACAACTCTGAGTAGTATGTTTGTGATGGGAAAACATTATAACATGGATCAGAAAATAGCATAATATGGACCCTTTAATATTTAAGACAAATTTCTACTAGAAAAAAGTTATGTGGAGCAACTTTAACTTTTCAGGCGTCGCCAGCACACAATTTTCATTTAGTGTTTATCACAAGTCAAACAAATGAGGTCTAACAGAAAAGTCAAATTCATCATGCAAAATCAGTATCTGTGCATCAGAAAAAGGTCCTCTATTAATACTTTGCAGTGGCATCGCGCTGGGGGTGTTCTGCCTGTATGTCTAGGACGGAATGTTCACGTTACCATGGTGACACAATGCACAAACATGTCAGCTGCAAAGTACAGTACTAGTAATGATTGTGACAGGCCTGCTCTCACCTCTCTGTGTCTGTCTCGGTCTCTGCTCTTCTCTCTGACCCAGTCTATGGTGTTGAAGTCCTCGTAGGTCCCCACCCCAGGCAGAGGGTCCTCCAGGGGGTCCACAAGTTTGGGCCCTGTCCCGTTCTTCATCCCTCCCCCTCCTCTGCTGGTGCTGCAGCTGCCAAAGTAGTCCTCCAACCCTCCTGGAACAAAGAGCGAAAAAGAGGGAGAGAAGGGGCATAAGTACAGGCATGAGGTAGAGACGCACAAGTCTGCTCTGAGCAAACAGGTTCCACTGGTTTGAACTCTGCTGGAATGAAAAACAAAAGCTGTGTTCACAATAGTCCTGGTTTAGTGCTGGTTTAGTGCTTGTTCAGTGCTGGTTCAGTGCTGGTTCAGTGCTGGTTTAATTCCTGGTTTAGTTCCTGGTTTAGTCCCTGGTTCACTGCAAATTTCTCTGATCTGGCCAAGATTTAAAAACTTATATCACTTTATGCATCATGTTTTCAAATGTATTATCTACTTACTAGTTCTGAGATGGCTTAATTCTATTCTAGAGGTCATTTATTTTAAGATCATTTGTCAAGTAAAATTATCTTGCTGCATGGACAGATAATTTCACTACTTTTAAATCATTTTCTGATTTAAGTGTTTATATCTTAAATTTTGGTCAAGCTTTTTTGGAGTGTTCTGTCCTGGTTCAGTCCTGGTTCAGTTCCTGTTTCAGATCCTGGTTTGTTCTGGTTTAGTTCCTGGTTTAGTCCTTGTTTAGTTCCTTGTTTAGTTCCTTGCTCAGTCCTGGCCTGAAATACATGAGATTCTTAGATTAGTTTAAAGATCAAAATGCGACATGTGAGATGAGCCTTGATTTAAAAACTGAAATCACAAATATAATTACAAATCGAGTCTCAAAAATCACAATCACTAGTTCCAGCAACCCTTTAGTAGGGATTACATGGATTAAATACCTCACTGTGTTCTTAATGGGAGCTCTTAAAATAAACCAGATTAACAGGTTTGGTAAATGACTGAACTATTAGATAACGGAGGCAGGTTTGAGTCAGTTGATCCTAGGTTAAAGCCACACTCTGGATTATTTTACACCTGGTTCATTGCTCGTACTCCATTTAAATTTAAATTTACACGAAAATACCAATGTCCTGAAGCACAAAAGACTTTTGTTTGAGCTGTGAGGGCAGTGTATCAAAGACTGCACAAAAGTATTATTTACCAAATTTGAGGCTCGAGCCCTGGTTCAGTCCCTGGATCAAGTCCCTGGTTTAGTCCTGGTTTAGTCCTAGTTTAGACCCAGGTTCAGTCCCTGGTTTAGTTCCTGGTTTAGTCCCTGGTTTAGTGCTGGGTCACTACATAAATCAGAAATATGAAGCAGATTTGGAGTAAAAATATTACAACTTAATTTGCTACCATTTGACAAACTTAATTTTTAGCACTTTTTAAATTTAAAAAAAAAGAAAAGAAAAGAAATGCCCCGTTTTTACGACTATAACTGGTTTAAACTCAATGTCTGCATTTTATTTTGAAAGGGCTTTCTTCATAAACACCACTGGTTGAACTTTAAACCCTTTTCTCAGAGTCACAACACTGTAAAAACACTATGAGAACTACAACACTTTCCAAAAACTAAAATCAAATTAGGAAAAAACAAAGATAAGAAATCCAATGCAGTGATATGTTAAGAAGAAAATCACTTTGTTATTATTAGAAACAAAACCTACATTAGCATTGACAGCTAGCATAACGTTACATAGCCTGTATTTATTGACCCAACTACGAAAATGAATCAACTTTAACAGCTAAAATGCCTCGAATTATAAAATCTTAAAGGACATAAGCCACACATTTTTGTCGAGTCAGGGTTGTAAACTAACTTAATCATTAAACAGTGCAAAAATGTGATTAGCTCAACAAGTTCAGTTAAGGCTAAACATATAATATGGACTTGAGGTTAAATATTGCTGGAAATACAATGTGATAATCTTATGTAAACATATTGTAGTATTATGTATTGCTTATATTTTTTCATGTCTCAAATTCACTGCGTAACAACTGGAGTTACTATCGACAAAAAAAAAAAAAAAAAAACACTACTTAAAGGTGGACTGTGTAACCTTTTTGCTTGTTTCCATGAGGATGGTATTAATCTTATCAACCTTCCATACATTCAGTTATGGCTGTGTTGATTGCTCTATGAACATGCTCACCGGTATCTTGGTCTGTGGGCATGTCCTGCTTGTTTCTTTGTTTCAAGACATGCAATTTACAGTTTAAAAGACAGAACTTAATAAACAGCCTGTCAATTGTGACCAACTTTTAACAAGGCAATGCCAGCTTTGATAACTTCAACTAAATGACGCCAAATTATCTAAACCACTAACTACTAGTATCTTTAAAGCAAATGAATGAATGACAAAACAAAGTAGTACTAGTAGCAGTTGTTGTAGTAGTAATAATAGTTATAGTAGTAGTAGTAGCTGGAGTAGCAGTAGCAGTAGTAATAGTAAAAGTCCCATTATTAATAGTAGGAGGAATAGCAGTAGCAGTAGTCATAGCAGTAGCAGTTGCAGTTGTAGCAATAGCAGTAGTAGTAGTAGTAGCAGTAGTAGCAGTATTTATAGTAGGAACCCTAGCAGTAGTGGCAGTAGTAATAGTAGCAGTAGTAGTAGTAGCTGGAGTAGCAGTAGCAGTAGCAGTAGCAATGGGAATAGTAGAAGCCCTATTATTAATAGTAGGAGCAACAGCAGTAGCAGTTGTAGCAGTAGTCATAGTAGTAACAGTTTCTAAGACCACATTCTTAAGATAACAGATAACACATTTTAGTTGTGCAAAAGATTGTCCACATTGGAAAGAATTTAAAATCACAAAATACTATAAAAACAACTCACTGAACCTTTGACTTATCAGTACTGGAAACAATTATCTGTGTAGTAGTAAAATTCCCCAAAACTGTCAAATTTCAATTCAGAAAAACAGACCTTGAAAATATCTGAAGAAAAAGTAAAAATGTTCCAAATTGTCAAAAACTCACCATCTTCAATTAATTCCTCTTCGTCTATCTGTTTAGTCCAAAATTCCCAGCCCATTTTGGTCAGATTTTCATTCAAACATGTTTTTGTCTGTGGTGTTATGGACCAAAATGAACCCCTTCCCCTCTGTGACCCAACGTGGGAGGGGCCTTTCCATGAAACCGCCCTCTGATTGGTCACAGAGTGAGGCCTGATAGGCTGGAGGGAAAGTGGACAGAGGAAGTGCATTGTGGGAGTTGTAGTTATGTCTTGGGACACTCTGGGGTTAGCGTTTGCGCAAATATGATATCACTGGATGTTTATAAGGTCGTTCACCCACTCTGCGCTGAGGTAAAAACAAGAAAATCTAAATATTACCAGGAATATGACAGAGATATGGGTCATAAACACAAAGTAAACAGTAAGTTCAGTGGGATTTTTTATAGAAGTTATAAGAAGTTAAAAGTGCTGTGTCTGATTTTTATTAACTTAAAAATGAGAAAAAAAGAACTAGGCCTGGTTTAGTCCTGGGTTAGTCCTGACTGAGCTGTGGTTTAGTCCCCAGTTTAATCTTAGTTTATTTCCTGGTGCCTGGTTCAGTCTTGGTTTAGTTCAGGTTTATTTTCTGGTTTATTCCCTGGTTTGGTCCTGTTTAGTCCCTGGTTCAATCTTAGTTTAGTTCCTGGTTCAGTCTTGTTTTAGTCCCTGGTTTAGTCCCTTGTTTAGTCCTGGTTTTGTTTAGTCCATGGTAAAGAAAAGAGAATCAAAAATATTACCAGGAATACTGAAGTCTGAAGTGAAAAACTAATACAAGAAACACATTTCAGAGCATGTTTGTACAGATCTGTACATCTTGTACAGCTTTTATGCAGAAAAAGATAAGATTTTGTTTGTGGGAAGTAATCATGGAACTTAAAGGGCCCATATTATCTCTGTTATAATGTTTCCTAAACAACATATATGGAGTTGTGTTTTGATTCACTCTTTAGGACTGCTTCTGGATTCTTCTGGACATGTTTAAAATGTGAACTTGGAACAAAATCCTATCATTAAAGGGCCCGCATTACGCTATTCTCTGATGTATTATAATTATATATATATATATTATATTGCTCCCTCAATATTTAAGATGAGTTCTTCCCTCAAACAGAAAACACTCCACCTCATGATGTCATGTGCTAAAAAAAAAAAGAAGTGCCCCACTGTGTTTACCTCCACTCACTAGAATCATTTCAATAACTTCAGCCCTGGGACTGCCAATCTCTACTGAACTAAAAGTAAAAAGGTAGCTTTTAAACATGAAAACTTACACTACATGACAAGGTGGAACAGAGTATTTTGGTCTTTGGAGATGTAGACAGAATCATCATAATAAAGAGTTACTCAAACATGTGAATGAAACAAAGATACTCCGGGTTTGTTTTTGAGGAGGTAACAACACTATAAGATTGGCTTAAAGTTCACAAGAGTCAATTTAGTATAATATAGGACCTTTAAAAATTTGCAGCCTTTACATTTTGCTAATTGCGTGCATTCAAATTGCGATTTCGATTCGACTGTGATTAATCTTGCAGCCCTGTATCAGACCATCCTTCATCCGTCGACACAGGTTTCTCAGTGCGTTGCTGCTCTGACCTCATAGTGACCAAAGTTGCTTCATTCTCACAAAGGTTCATTTGGAAATCAGAGACAAACAGAGAGTGGAATTTGAACCACAAGTTTAATGTAATCTTTCCTAGAGAGCTTTGGTTCATTTTAGGTTAAAGTGTATTTTAGGAGTGCTTCTGGATTCTTCTGGACGTGTTTAAAATGTGAACTTGGAACAAAATCCTATCATTAAAGGGCCCGCATTACATTATCTTCTGATATATTATAATGTTGTTCCCTCATCACAAACATACCTGGAGTTGTGTTTTGTTTCATTTACACGTTTTACACAAAAACTTTTTCTCTCAAACAGAAATCACTCTGTTCCACCTTCTGATGTCATGTGGTAATACAGGAAGTGCTTCACTGTGTTTTTAAAATCCATACACCTTCACTAGACTCATTTGGATAATTTTAGCCCTGGAATTGCCAACCTCTAAACAAAAGGTAAAAGGCAGCTATTAACCTGAAAACTAGCACTTCATGACATCACAAGAGGGAACAGAGCATCTTGAGCTTTGGAGATGTAGACAGATTAATAATAAAAAGACACAACTCCATGTATGTTCTTATAACATGACCTAAGAGTAAATTTTAGGTAATATAGGACCTGTACATGATATAACCTACTTTTTGAACCTGTAAATGAATTCAAAACAAAAACACATGTAGGAGTCTTAAGTTTATGTATTTCTTACAAAACACTGACCTAAATGATGCCCTTTGCTCTTCACTCATGATTTGTGCTGCTTTACTGTTCATAAAAGTCTGGCACAAATCGTCCTGGTCTGGGCTGAACTTTGAACTCCAGAGGTCTTGTCGCCGTGGGAACCGGGCAGGATATGTGACACAGTGAGGTCATGTTATTAATTACATCACATTTGGAAGTTTCGAGGAAATTCAATAATGATTATACTTCCTCGTGAGCAGTGTTTTAATTCGATAAAAACATGGGCAAAAAACGAAAAATAAGAAGCTTTGTTTTTATACTTTGGCTCAGTGTATTTCATCGACAAAAACTTTTGCATTTAATTAAAGGGCCCATATTATGGCATTTTGATCTATATTATAATGTTGTTTCCTCATCACAAACAGACCTGGAATTGTGTTTTGTTTCATTCACACGTTTAACACACATACACTGCAGATTTAGGCTAAGTTCGTTTCTCAAACAGAAAGCACTCTGTTCCACTTTGTGATGTCATGTGGTGATAAGAGAGCTCTACTGTGTTTTTAAACTCCATACACCTTCACTTGAATCATTTGGATTATTTCAGCCCTGGAATTGCCCATCTCTAAACAAAAGGTAAAAAGCAGCCGTTTGCCTGAAAACTACTAATTTATAACGTCACAAGGTGGAACAGAGCATTTTGTGTACATGTGTGAATGAAACAAAACACAACTCCAGGCATGTTTTTGATAGAGATTACAACTTTTTAACCTAACTTAAAGCTCACAAGAGTTTATTTTTGTTTCTTTTTGTATTATAGAATGTTTAAGTTAGACTATTTAATTAAAACATAGTTAACATAATTATATTGAAGATTTAACTCAAAACTGGCCTTTTTTTCCCCCCCTCTTTTTTTTGGTGAACTTTCATTTCCTGGCTGAACACGTGCAGCAGATGTGACATACGTAGAGGTAATTCTATAACTGTTAGATAGCAACCATACTGCTAAACTACACAATAGTAAAGATTTAACTTAAAAAATAAATGAAAGTGCTACTTCCTGTATTTTTGTACTTTTCTTCCCCCACAAACTGAACTCATGATTCCATTCGGACTCTCAAACTAATTGGTGCCAGTTCTGTTTCCTGTGGTTTTCTTTTGAATCACAAAACATGAACCAAGAAAGAATTGCCTTGCTTTGCATTGCTTGTTTCACGGTACACCATTAAACCTATCTATCTCCATGGCAACAAGTAGGTGACTCTACAGTTAACTTAAATGTCAGATCTGTAAAGTGGCGACTCCACTGACAGTAAGAAAGCATGTTTTCAAGAGGTATTTTGAACAAAAGTGAGATATTAGATGCGTTTAATGCCATACTGTGAAACATTCTAAGCAAAGCAATAACATCTCCATGGAGACAAGAAGGTATTTATACTCCAGAAAATTAAAATTATAAATAGGGTTGTCAAAAATGTAGCAAATCAGATACTGTTAACAGAATGGAGCAAAAGATATTGCAGTAAAATGGTGAAATCGTCTTTCTTGCTCTGAACAAAATGTGCATGAAATGTCAATATTCTCACGAAGGACAGTTTGGTCAAGTCAAGTTTTCATGGTGGAAGAATTAAAAGTGAAGATATATCTGCACATTTGCGTTTAATTTTACAACAATTATTTTTGCGGTGGCATCATGCTGGGGTGTTCTACATGTATCTTTATTGGCAGAATGTTCAGTAGTTACTATGGTGACATTGTATTAGCAAACACAGACAAAAAAGTTTTAGGTTTGAAAACACAAAGAAAGGAGCCTGTGCTCAGTCCGAGCATTCATGAATTTACGGGTTGGATTTTCAACAAAAAGGTGAGAGTGACTCACTGAAAAACTGTTGGCTAATGCTAGCTAGCTTGTGACTGTAATTTTATGTTTGAGAGACTTGTTTAACAGCACAAATCAGCTCACCTGTTATCGCTCTACCCAAATCAGCTCTTTCTGGTCAGATTGTGTTATAATAATAATAATAATAATAATAATAATAATAATAATAATAATAATAATAATGATGATGATGATAATTAAGCTCAGATTAAAGTCTAACTTAAGTAAAAAAGCTTCAGACACAGCAGTGCTTCCAGTTAGCATCACACCCCAGGGAGTGTTGATGACACCAGCTGCAAAGTATCAATACTTTTATGAGATACTTCTTGAACCTCTGCCTCGGTAATACTGAGTTATCATTACCAAGAGTTAGTCCCGTAAATGACTGAGTCATTTTGTAAGTCAGGCTCGTAAGACAAGGCATGACTTTGCATGAGTCAGGTTTATACAGTCTGAACCTTTGTTGAGGGGGAATTACAATATTATGGTAGAAATTTCATTAGGGATCTGATATTGGTATATGATATCAATGGCAATAATGAAAAAATCTGGATTGGATATTGGCTTCCAATTATCGGTTCAGCTGATATCCTGGCTGGACATTCTGATGTAATAAGAAAATTAACTAGCTGTGATCAGCCCAAAAAATCTCAAAATGTTTGAATTTTTATGAATACAAAGTTGTTCTGTAGTTACATGAGGGATAAATAATAGCTACATAAAACATTTGGATCAATTTTAAAATTGAAAAAATTAAGTAAATTCTATTTTCAGTCTCTGCACTGGTATTGCTGATTAAAGCTATAGTATCAAAATCAGTATCAGAACTGGAAAAGATGAATTACTGCATCCCTAAATTTAATACTCACATTTCTAAAATTCAAGTCTTTTATGTTTGTTTAAACTTGGATGTTATTCCAACACTGAAGTATCTCAAACAAACCAGTTTCTCAGCAACAAGTTCAGCAGTGACTCAGCCCAGAGTCAACAGACAAATTTAACACAGCCCAAGGAAACAGAAGTCAAACTACAACTAAAAGTGCTGAGGGCAGGGCAAATAATTACATTTTAATCGAGGCTCAATCATTTCTTATGGTCAATGATCAGCTTGGGTCTTTTTAATGGAGAGGTCTATAGCCAATCTTCTGTCAGTAAAAACATTTAGTTTGGAGCAGACAAGACATTGGTGAAAGAAATTTGACTATTTGTAGGCCCATAATTACTATACTAACTTATGGTTCCATATATGAAAGCTGGAACTATATATTTTGGGGTTCAGTATTGATCACGTGTATAATTTCTTTGCAAAAATGGTGAGATTTGGGGTATGTTATTTTGTTTTTGTTGTAATAATAATAGATCTGAGCTGCAGAAAGTTGAATAATTGACTTTTATGGCAAATTATAGGTGCATTCTGTTATATATTTGTTGCAGCTCCAGCCTCTTAATAATACGTTCACAAAAGGTTTACTGGGATTATCCTGCTTTATTGTTACTGAGTCAGTTGGATAAAGTAGTTTCAATATTCACACACTCTCACAGAATATCTCTCTGGAGAAAGACATCTCAAATTTTGTTGTTGTGACATCCTTAATTATTTGAGTTATATTACACTAATTTGAGTTTACATAACTCGTATAATAATAAGCCATATTTACTTTCCAAAGATAAAGTCACATCAAATGAAAATTGTGACTGAAAAGTCTGAATTTGGGCAAAATATCTAACAAATATTTCTGACAAACAGTGTGATTGCGAAATGAAAGCTGTTGCATGCTATATACACATTTAAAAAAAGGTAAAGAAGCAATACTCCTCCCACAATATTGTAAATAAATGATGTGTGGTGGCATTATGTAGTGTCTTGCTCAAAGGCACAACAGCAGTGAGCACCGGCCAGCTCCTGGGTCAATGAACAACAATTAACTAATGTTATTATTAGGAAACAGAAGTACAGTGATGTCACTTGTTACCAGGCAGACAACACAAAAAAATTATACAGAGCTGCCTCTGTGTGCTGAAAGACTCGCTTGAGCTGAGCTGTTATCTAGGGCTGTAGTTGACAAAAAATCTTGGTCGAAAACTATTATATATCTGTATGTATCTGACCCAAACCCAAATTATTTTTGCAAAAACAGTACCAGGAAACAATGTATTTATATAAAGAGAGATTAAACTTATGAATGATGAGGTTAAAGGACCCACATGATGCTGTTTTCTGATCGATTTTATATTGTTTTTTCCTCATCAAAAACATACCTGGAGTTGTGTTTTGTTTTATTCATTCATTTATTTTTAACACACATAAATCCTGCTGAGTTCTTCTCTCAAATTGAAAACACCCTGTTCCACATTATGATGTTGTTTGGTATTGCAGGGAGTGTTGCACTGTGTTTTTAAACTCCATACACCTTCACTGGAATCATTTGGATAATTTCAGGCCTAGAATTGCTCATTTCCACTATCTAAAGCTATAAAGATAGCTGTTAAATTTACATCACAAAGGGTAACAGAGCATTTTGAGCTTTGGAGATATAGGCGGACTAATTTAACCAGGATTAATCAGACTTGTGTGAATGAAGCAAAACACAACTCTGGGTATGTTGTTGATGAGGTAACAGTATTATAACCTGTCTTAAATCTCACAGGAATGCATTTTGTGTAATATAGGACCTTTAATCTTTTTACATATGAATACCATAAACACAAAATCCTAAGATAACTCACTCACTAACTTCTCCTTTTATGCTTTTGTCTTATATAGATTCTTAGAATCTAAATAAAATTATTAGTCAAAATAAAATGGTGTCAATGAGTAACTTAAAGCAGAGATAAGTGATTACACATCTGACCCTGACTAAGTCAAACCATGTGACCAAAGCTGTTACTGAAAACACAAAGTTCAAATCTACTCTCTTTAACTGGTTCGTACAAACAAGAGACAGTAGTTACTCACAAAAATACTAATACTTTTTAAATGCTATAAGTCATCCATTCTTAGAGGTTTAAATTAATTTGCATATAAAAAAGCCAAAAGTCCAGACATTTCAAACTAAAAAGTTTTAAAGATTTATGCTAAAAAAAAAGCACCAAAGAGTCACCATGAACCAAAATTACAATTCCATACTCCTCTAACTCACTTGTAATTCAAATTGTATTGGATAAAGACATTGCAATAAGCAGCAACAAGAAGGCTCAGTGTTTCTCATAGTCTAAAAATGGTGATACAAATTATACTTTATGCTTCTAGTATTGTCAAAACCATACAGAAATAACTATAAATTATTTATTTGTGCATTTTTAGTCTAAAAACTTTACTAAATAATATTATTCAAATATAGATTGCTTATGCCACCATAAAACGCTTATGCTTATAGAAAAGACCCAAACTACTCTTAAGAGGTAGTAGACTATATTTAGTAAATTGACATGCTGATAGTAGTAGTAGCTGTAATAGCAGCAGTAGTAACAGAAGTGGCAATAGTAGTAGAAGCAGCAGCAGTGTTGTCATGATAGGGGAAACCAAAGTATCCAAAGGAAACCTACACAGGCATAGGCAGAACATGCAAACTCCACACAAAAGGCCCTATGCTGCCCTTAAGTCAAACCCAGGACCTTCTTGCTGTGAGGCAATAGTGCTAATCACTGTGCCACCATCCTGCCCCACAGAAGTAGGACAGTAAAAAACTTCAAAATACAGACAAGTTTTATTGAGTCTTATCACTAAGTCTTAGGAGTGCCTTAACTAGATTTTTATTATACTTATTCAAACAATAAACGATGGTATTAAATTATAAACTACAGATTTTTATTACTATGAGACACATGAAAGTTCATAGTAGTTACTTGTACTTAACAACATGTATTTTACTGGTGGCAATACTTTAAATAAACATTATTCAAATTTCTGCACTGTCACTGCAAACCAAAGCTCCAGACAGACAGCGGTGTGAGCCCCTTACCTGCGCCCAGAGGAGGCACATCGTCCGTGGATGAAAAGTCGAGCGTGGCCCCGGCTATATCCACCATCTCGTCATCATCGTCTTCCTCACAACTGCTCGGGTGAAGCCTCTCAAAGTCCGTCTCCATCCCTCCAGCGGCGCCTACGAATGACAAAACAACATAAAAATCAATCATTAATCGGGTCGTAAATGCACGGTCCTCCCTGTAAAACGCTACCTCCTTGCGCCGCGCGTAATTTTCGGAACATAGCTTGAGTATTTCACAAAATTTCTTAGGAAGCTAGAGACCAAATCGCCATCTCGCGTAAATGACAGCTTGTCTGACATTACAAGGAAGTTTTTACGACTGTTTCCGCTCATTTTGTAATCGTCTTCTTTTCCTATTTACGGCTACACACGGAGGAAAACGATGATACAACTGAGCGAGCCAACCCAAGTTTGCGCATTAACGTAATTAGCCAGTAGTTGCATTGTAATCACGTAGCAAACAAGTTCACAAGACCGAAAAACACATTATTTACGATAGGTTTTCAGTTAAAAAGGTTTAATGCTTGGTTTACCCACGAGACGAGGAAACGGGATAAATAGACGTCCTCTTCAGTCGGAAAACGTCTTGTGACTCGGATTTAGTCGCGTTTTAACGAAGGCTGCTTATGTCAACACAGACAAATCCTGCGTCATGCTACGAACAATAAAATACCACTTTTAAAACATTGTTAACCGTTTTAAACATCTCGGAACACACGGAAAAGTCTGATTAAATCCAATACGATGTAAAATTGTTGCTAATTTGGCCGTGCTTTGCTGTTTTTTGATGAGTAAAAGTGTAAACATCAAGTTAGCATTACGGTAAAGCTAACAACTTCCGGTTTGGACAAAAAATAAAAATATATTAACAATTTTTGGTATTTCACACATTATTTGCATCTTACCGCCAAAAATATTGATAAGCCAAAGGTGTATAAGTAAGCAAAGTGTTATAAAACGTAAATAGGCTCAGTTATACTTTTGAATAAAACTTGTTTTATATTGTTCGTTAATTGAACATCCGGTTTTATAGAGCTAATTGCTGTTATTTGACATTACCGTCTGTTTGTCAGGAAATGTAGTCGATTTTCGAGCTCTCGTCTCTCATCTGGTCCTAATCTAGGTCAGTGGAGCAGTTCGACGTGTCTGGTCTGGGATCATAGTAACCCCAATAACTACAGAATATGTGTCACCAAAAGACTGACCGTCTAAGTTACGGCATTATCTGATTCATGACTCCATGAATGGATTTGAGGGGTTTTTTTTTCGGGGTTTTTTTTTTATGATAAAAAAATTTATTGCAGAAAACAGGAATGAAGTATATTTTAAGGAACCGGAGTGGACAAATTTAGGGCTGAACTAGGTCTTAAATCAGACAAACCATAGGAAAAAGGCCCCTCTTAAACCCCAAAAATGACAAAAACAACAACAACAACAACAACCATCTCTCATCTTAAGTGGTCCTTGTGTCTTGTGTGGTCTTCTGTGTCTTTTTGTTTGTTTGTTTTGTTTTTATGGTTTTAACTTTTTGTAACTCTTATTTGAGTTTACTTTTTATTGCCTTAATGAGGACTAGCAGAGATAAACAAAACTTTATTTTATATTTCCATAGTATTTTTATCTCTATTGTGCAGCACGTGGAAATTGCTTTGTTTACGAAATATGCTTTTGAAACAAAGATGCAGTGTTTTTTTGTGTGTTCGGAACAATAGTTTGCGTTAAGGAACTGCCACATGGGCCTTGAGGGGAAAAAAACACCACATGAGTAAACAGACCCACACATTCTTTGTTTTATGGATTTTATAATTTACCATTTTGGATCATTTTGCAATTTCAGTTTCTAAAAAAGCAAAGCAGTCACCATTGCTAAGTTTAAATAACCAGACATAGTTGCATGGAAAACATTCGCTACACTATGCTACGTTTTTGTTTTTTTAAGGGGTGATTTGGTATTATTTTTTATCAATGAATGCCGCGGAATTTTTCCAACCAAAAAAGTGTGTCGTGATTACAGAGTGTCCTTTTTATTTAACCTTTATACAGTCTATGGCGGTGGCTGAAAATAAATAGAAAAATACTGTTTTAAATGAATAAGCGCGTTGCATTACCAACCCAACACCTTCATCTGCTGGACATATTTGGGACTGCAGGTTAGTCCTCTTTGAGCAGCTTTGATTCATTATGGGACTTTCCCTCCACATCAGTTTTCTTTCCAACCCTTCCACTAACTCTCTCTCTTCCTCTCGCTCCCTCTCCCTCCTCCTATTTCTCTCTGTCAGAATAATTCTATTATCCCATATTTGCTAAATGCTTGTGTGTTAATCTAGACCTATGAGTTAACCATTTATGTACTACAATTCTTTGATTTAGAATGTACCAATCATTTGTATGAATGTGAATAACCTCTCTGTGTTTAACATCTGTGTGCAGTGACCTATCGTTCTTGTGAACCTTGAGATGATTCCTCACGTGAAACCAACCCCCACTGTCACACATGCAAGAGTTATGATGGTGTCTGTCTATACCTACGGCACCTCCTGATTGTTAATCATGTTTATGTGTTTTGAACCTGCATTATGTCTTTGCTTATCCCCCTTCCCTTTGAGAATCATGTGTCTGTAACTAGGGCCTCCTAATGAAATAAAAGGAGGAGAGCGGCCTTGAGTCATCAGAACGTGTGGAGACTGTTGCTCTTGATGCCACTCTCTGCCCGTTCTCCTCATGAGAAAAACTTAATTAATCTCTTGTCTTTCTTCTTGTTTTGAATGTCTAGATAAACCTAACACTCTCTCTTCCCTCTTTCCCCCTTCCTCTTCTCTCTTTCAATCTTTCTCTCCCTTTCTCTTTCTCCTTCTTGTTTGCTGTATCTTCATTTGACTTGAAGAAAACACATTTTTATCCCCTCTCCTCTTTATCTGCCTGTCCTCCCTGCGTTCCATCTCTCCTCTTTCTTTTCCCATTCTCTTCATCTGCCTGTCCTCCCAGTTTCATCTCTCCTCATTTTCTCCTCTTTCTTGTTCACTCCTCCCTGTGTCTCTGTCTCCCTCATTCCCTCTCTTTATTCTCTTTTTCTTGCTCAAATCCCCTCTCCTCTTCCTCTCCTCCCTCTTTCTCTCTCCCTCTACATCATCATCTTGTCCTCCCTGTGCTCTGTCTCTCCTGACACCACATGTATGCACTCTTTTACTCAAACCATGACCCAAACGAATCGAGTCAAGTGAAATTCACAGAAAATCACAGAACGTTACACAGAGGTTTTATGAATGAAATTGGACTTTTTTTGGTTTAATCCTGATCTAGTCATGGTTTAGTCCTAGTTATGTTGTGACTTAGACTTGGTTTGGTCCTATTCTAGTCCTGACTTAGGTTTAGTCTTGGTCTAGTCCTGGTTTAGTCCTAGTTTATTCCTGGTCTAGTCCTGGTTTAGGTCTTGGTTTAGTCCTGATGTAGACTTGGTTCGGTTTTGGTCCAGTCTTGGTTAATTTCTGGTTTAGTCCTTGTCTAGCCTTGGTTTTGTCTTAGTCTAATCCTGGACAAGTCCTGGTTTAATCCTAGTTTAGCTCTTGGGTTCATTCATAATTTAGTCCTGGTCTAGCCTCAGTTTTGATGTGTGTGTGTGTGTGTGTGTGTGTGTGTAACAAAATGTGAAGTGAAATGTAAACAAAATCCATAACCCCCTTCCTGCAGAAAACCATTTTAACTTAATTTTTCTTTCCAGTCGTCATTTATTCAATTCAAACGCACCGTGCTCCAAAACCAAAAAAAAATCACCACAAGACACTTCAGGCTTGTTTAAAATACTATTATTATCATTTATGTTTTTTTTTTTCTCTGTACACATTTTTTGCAGTTATAAAAAAGGAAGTCATTTTACAAAACAACATCAAACTTACTTAACAATTTCACTTTCGAGCAACTTCAGTTCTGCCAGTTTGGTGAAAATTCAATAAAAATATGTACAAATTAAACAACAAGATATGGACGAGTCTTTAGTATTTTGATAAAATTACAAGAACTGGAATTTAAACATTTTTTTCTTTAAAATTCTTCTTTAAAATGCAAAAAGGGCCAGGTCCAACAATATTTAAAGGTCCTAAATTACACAAAATGGATTTTTCTGAGCTTAATCCATGTTATAATGTCACCTCATCAAAAACTTGGGAGTTGTGTTTTGGTTCATTTACATGTTTAAGTATCATCTATTATCAGCCCGTTCACCCTTGTGATGTCATGAAGTGGTAGTTTTTAAGTTAACAGCTCCTTTTACCTTTGGTTCAGTAGAAACTGGCAATTCCAGGGCTGAAATCATCTTAATGATTGTATACTGAAGGGTTATGGAATTTAAAAACACAGTGGAGCATGCTCTGTTTTACCACATCACATCACAAGGTGAAACAGTGTGATGCGTTGTCTGTTTGCGAAGATAAGATCTCAGTTTAAATATGCAGGGTTTGTGTGTTAAACACGTGTGAATGAAACAGAACTTCAGGGAGGTTTTTGATGTTTTTGAGCAATATCTCCACCAGAAAAGTTACATAGTGCAGCTTTAGGTCAACTGACAATATTTATTTGGTCTACATAATTTTGCAATGGTCAATTCTCTACAAATAAATGTACAACCAAATAATACCAAAAATATAAAACATATCTGTAATTTTTAGAGAGAAAATTTAACCAATTGGGAACGTATAAGATCCCAAAACTTTTTGCAAATCTGAACTTATTTGGAAAAATTTTTAACAGTTTTCAGCAAATTTCAGATCAACATTAGGTCCTTGTCAAAATATACAATAAATGCAATCATTCTGGTACTTTTTGTCATATTTTTACATTCAAATCTAGTCTTTTCAAATATACACAAAGGGATGTACAATTCAAAAATACAACACAAGTTTGTACAAAAGTGTGAAGTGTCAAACTCCACTCGAGCAGTTACAGTAACGTTTAAAAACAATCAGAAAATAATGTTTGAGTCAAATGTGGAAACAGAGGCAGGCTTGTCGTCCCGCAACATTCATAAAATACAAATAAAGCAAAAATATCGGTTAATACAACTTCAAAAAAATGTAAAAACTGAAAATGAAGCACCAAAATATTTAAGCAGCGATTAAAAAAACAACAACAAAGCGAGTAGTGTCTTTGGCAATGTAAATGTGGTGAATACAAGAATCAGCTACAGTGATAAAGGTTTTAAGACATATTTAGAGTTTCGCAGGAAAAAAATTCTCAGCACTGGGCATCATTGAACTAGTCATCGTTTTATATGTAAAACTTCAAATATTAAAGCCACAGTATGTAATTTCCCGGCAGTTGTGAGTCACCTGCATAATTCCATGGAAAACGAGTCATACTCCAGAACATTCTCCATAGAGATAGATACCTTTTTTGTCTTACTGTGGAAGACTACAGGCAAAGAAACTGAAATTCCATGGAAAACAGCAGGAAGTGGCCCTTCCCCAGATAATAAGAGTCAGGTTTGTGGAGATGCAAGCCCACTCAGAATAAGGGTACAAGAAATTTGTCAGTGCAATACACACAAAAATTAAAAAAACATTTTAATGTATTTTTTTGGCAAAAAAGTTACATATTGGTATAGTCCTGGTTTAGTTTTGATGTTCTGTTCTATTCCTGGTCCTGCGTTTGTGTCAACAAAATGAAAAAGTTACATATTGTGGCTTTAAAGATCAGTGAATATTCAGAGTCATTTTGACTATACACTTTAAATACGATCAAAAATAAGTTGTTTTGGCCACTAAGATGTCAAGTCTGAGTAAAAGTCCTTCTGAAGTTCCCATCAGTGTAAAAATGTCATTCTTCGTGTCGTCAGCTCCTCCTCAGTAGAAAAGTTCACTCTTATTTCCAGATCATTCTGTCCATTTTTCTGCAGGGGGCGGAGTTTAAAATGTGGATACCTGTTCCAACCAATCACACAGTTTGTTATACCTCCAGACCCTGCTCCTTCTCCTCTCTTTCTCTTCTTTAGTCCTCCAGGTACTTCCCGGGTTAGCAGCTGTGTTTGAAATGTGGTTGTGGGCGGAGTTTAGGTGGCATACAAGACAAACTTTGTGCCAGTTTTTGTTTAATGTGAGATGAGATATTATGTTTGGACCTTCTTTATTCATTTATTGCAGACATCTTAGTCAAATACATCAGTTTAATGTTTCTCAAACTGTGGTAAGCAAGCTCTGTGGTACTTGGACAGCAGAAATGACGTAGTCCACTTTTAGACCTGGTTTTGTCCTACATTAGACTTGGAATAGTCCGGTTATAGACCTGGTTTAGATGTGATGGTAAAAGAAAAGTCAAATCTTTTGTGTGAAAAGCTGGTGAACCACTGTGTTATTTTGCCCTGGTTCTATCTCTCAGTGCGGTGTAGGAGTCGCCCCCTGGCTGCAGGCGTCAGTACTGCCCGTAGCCCATCGCTAACCCAAACCCCGCCCCCATCCCCAGACCCAGACTCTCCCTGAGCCCTCGGAGCTGCTCCTCTCCCAAACGGATCTTATCCTCCAGCTGCCTCTGCTCCACCAGGAGAGCTGCCTTCATCTTCACAAAGTGACTGTGGACAGAACACACAGAGTAACATTATTTAGCTTTTATTTAGTGTTCATTATTATTTTATTTAACACAAAAAAGTCCTTTTTTTTCTCCCAGGATTGGCTGTAGACCTCTTCAATAAAAAGACCTGAAGACATGAATCTCGATCTAGACTATAATTAAATTAAAGAGCCCATATTACTCCATTTTCTGATTATTAACTTTATAACATGGATTGAATGAGATATAATTATAGAAAACCTCTGCTGTGAAAGAACTGTATGTAAATTTTAAACATGTTACCTCCCCAAATCCAATACAGCTTTTACTGATAACAAATGTACTGCTGATTCATTCTTAATAATAAAAAACATTGGACATGATGGCCCATTCATTTCGTCAAATCGTTTTGGGTGAGAACGATTATCCAATCAGAAATGAGTCTCACATGAGTCTCTCATTTGGGTTGCCAGTTTCAGTAATGAAATCCAGTGTGTTTAAACCTAAAATGTCTCTCTCTGATCTGAATGGTCACTCCCTAAATAACAGCACCTACAGCCAACCATGAATCAGTGCTAGTGCAACCTCTACAGTTCAGTGAGAAAATTCTGGAGGTTTTGAGCTTTCACATGAGCCACAATCTATCCATATAATCAGAATGAGACAAACTTGGATGTGTCCTCTATCTGTAGGTTAAGGCTCTGGGAACACAGGCTCAGTTGTGATTATAGAACTTTGTTTAAACAGTAAGAGTGAATACAGTTCCTTAAATCTGATATTCATTCATATCTTGGCTCACCTGTAGTCTCTGTGCTGCTCCGGGCTCAGACAGCGCCCTAGGACTCGGCTCACAGCCTGCTCTCTGCGATCCACATGCTCCTTTAAGTCCTGAGCCTCTGACAACTGACGCATGAGCTGACGTTTCTTCTCCTGTAGGGGGAGCTATTCACCAGAGACACAGAGAAGAAGGTCAGGTGGAGCAGAGGAGCAGAGAAGAAGGTCAGAGGAGCAGAGAAGGGTCAGACAGAGCAGAAACTGCAGAGAAGAGTGACCCTCTTCAGAGGATTCTGAGAGATGCAGAGGATTCTCACCCTCTCCTCGTGGTCACTCTGGGAGTCCAGCGTGTCCAGAGTTGTCTCCACTCTGAGCAGGCGTCCAGACAGAGACAGCATCAGACTGACCACTTTGTCCAAGTCTCCGATGAACATCCTGAACTTATCCACCTCATTGGGTTTACACACTGACACCACCATTGCCTCCACCTGGACACACAAAGGCATTTATTACATTTGTTACATTATATTCGGGTCTATAACTGATTTTAATTCACTATTATAATGACAAATGCTCTTGAATGAATTATGGTAAAAGCTGCTAAATAAGAAATAATTTGACGCTGTAAAATATAATGCATTCATTTTTACATAGCATTTTCACATGTAATAACCATAGACTATAAAGAAGTGGACTAAGTGAGTGAGTGTGACGTCACCCATAGCATTCGGCTCCAGTCAAATGAAGCTCATGAGTGGTTATAGGGGCGAATTTGGAGCCAGTTCCATATTAGGAATAGCAATTGATTAACGGACAAATTGGCAAAATAAAACCCCGGGTAAATATGAAAATTTTAAGACCAAAATGATGAGGCTCAGAGCAGCAATTACAGGGAAAGGGGTGACAGTTTCTTAACACAAAGCGGAAGATGATGGAGCTGGAAACATGCCCATGTTCACCTCCTATGTGCAACACAGCAGCTAGTGGGTGAGCTATGTCCATTTGTCCACGATAATAACTAAAAGAGAAGTAACTAACAGGGCTACCTGTACCTCAAACACATTGTTGATAAGAATCATGGGAAATCAACTGCCTAACAGCATTCCCCACACTTGATCTGTCATGATGTGTTTTCACCTTATTTCAACCTCATACCCCCTAGTTACATGGCGTTTGCTGTACTCCCTGTGTCTTACCTCTTCTCCTAGTTGTGCATTGGCTCTGATGTCCTCCTGAAGTCCTCTCTGAGCCTCTCTCAAAACTCCCAACTTCTTCCTCAGACTCTCCATCAGCTGCTTCTGTGAAACACAAACAAGAACGTGATTAAAACTTGTACATCCATGTATTTGGACAAAATGCATCTTGTCCCAGTGCAGATATATTTTATAAGCATCTCTTGAGGTCAAAATAAGTCCACTGTGTACTGTCTGCATCTGAACAAACAGTGCTTTATTCACAGTACACATTTTCCTTCATACAGGAAAGTAAAAAATAAAGTTTCTTTCCAACATCATAAAGTATTTCGTAGTTCATCCCCAGTCATTCTCCAAGCTCCTGGATGCAACGCTCGGTGTTTACCCGACTGTAGTGTTTTTAGAGACTTTGAAATTGCATCTGAACTTTATTTTGACACCATATGCTTATTTCCTGTCTTTCCCCTGCTAAATCATGAAGACGGTGTGATGACACTGAAAAACTGTAACTTCAATCCAATTTGAGTGCTGCGTAGTGTAATTACACGAGTGTATAACATTACTGGTGTAAACTGTCTAATAATAAAAGTGATTCCTGCGTATATGCCGGGCTGTTTCTGCTTTGGTGTGTACTAGTTGTATGCTGGAGTTTTACCTTGTACATGAGTTCGTCCTGGTTCTCTCTCTCCTCGGTGAAGTCCTTCATCTGTGACAGAAGCTGAGCTTTGGCTGTGGACGTGCTGTAATAAGATGAGCAGCTCGAGCTCGTACCAGAGCGCCTACCAACAAAAGAAAATATTTATATTATTAATAAAAATATCACTGGAACAACAGAAAATATATTATTAATACTATTAATATTATTATCACCGGAGCATATGAAAACAACAAAAAAATACAGTATTACAATAAAGTAATCAGTTTCCATGGAAACAAGCAGGCACAGCACGTCACCTATACAATTCCATGGAAAGTTAAAACTATACTTCATAACATTATATGGATATTGTAGCATTAACATTATGGTATGATATGATAACATTATGGATATGGATAAGTTTTAAGCCGTAGTGTCGCATATTGTAGTCATAGGAACAACATCTCCATGGAAATAAGATGGAGTACACCCTCCAAGCCAAACAAGAGTCAGGTTTGTGGAGATGCAAGCCCACTCAAGGACACAAGTTTATCAGTGCAATAAACAAAACAAAAAACACATGTTGCAAACTGTGGCTTTATTTCATCATCATAATATTTGATTAGTAATTAATTATAAATGTACCTAAACTAGTAAAAACCTTTAAAAGTTCTTCTAAACCATGAATCATTTTCTTGTTTGCTTTTGTCTGACCTCAGGGCAGAACAGAGAGGCCACACAGACCCATGACTCAAACATTAATCAGTCGTTATCGTTCAGTGAGAAACACCAAAAGGCTAAAGCTAAAGGTCTGGGTTTAAACAAGCAAAAACACAGCACGGATACAGATCAGGCAGAGGCTAAACAGACATGCTAAAGCTAACCAGGACTGATAAAACACACATACACAGTTATAACCTTTTGTCAGCTAAGGCCCTTAAAGGTGAACATTCAGCCTCGTGGGAATATTTCATGAGAATTAGTTTAATATTTTTTAACATGATTTTAGTTATTATTATTTATTTTAAATTTTTGGAGGTTGAGCTGTTAAAAGGCTCATATCACGCTATTTTCTGATGTTTTTTCCTCATCAAAAATATACGTGGAGTTGGGTTTTGTTTCATTCACACACAATGAAACAAAAACAAATCTTGCATATTTAGTTTTTAAACTCCATACACCTTCACTAGAATCATTTGGATAATTTCAGCCCTGGAATTGCCAATCTCTACTGAACTAAAGGTAAAAGGTAAGAGTTAACTCTATCCCTCACCTGTCCAGACTGTCGGTGTTGTGCTCCGTGCTTTGGGAGGCCTCTCTCCAGCTTTCCGTGCCTGATTCACCCTCACTACTCTGGGGGAAGATCTCCTCAAGGCTCCCCTCCTCCCGAACCTCCAGCTCTTCTTCCAGGAGGCTGCTGTCCGGCCGAGCTGTACCCAAAGGAGAGGCCTCGTGCTCGGGTAAAGTGTCCAAGTCTGTCTCCAGCACCGTCACTGGGAGAGCCAAGCATGGGAGCTCGCTGTCGATTGGCTCGTTCACCACAGGAAGTGCCTCCTCCTGGAAATCGTCGATGTCCGTCTCCAATGGCAACGCTTCCAAATCGGCCTCTAAACTTTGAGCTGGACTTAAAGTCGTCTCTGATTCGATTTCGATGTTTTTTGCTTCGATCATGCCGTTTACATTGTTAAAAGTTTCACATTCGGATTTCAAATTGTGGTTTTGTTGTACGCTAAAAGACACAGGAGTTTCTGGATTTCCATTCTGAAAAACAGGAGGAGGTGGAGGAGGAGGAGGGGGAGGAGGGGAAGGAGGGGTCTCGCTGTGAATCCTGGGAGATGTAGTTCTTTCCCATTCAGCTGCGTGCCTGTGCAATGGTTGGGTTGTGGTCATTTGCTCATGGTTTAGGTTGGTCTCTGAGTCGGAAAAACTGAAAAAACCCCAAAAACATTATGATTAAATTCAAATTATTGTTGCTAGAAAATAAAAACACACTTAAAAACAACTTTCACGAGTACAAATAATAGACAGAATTATTGGAATAAGTGTTCTATTAATAAGTTACATAAATATTAGCTGACACACAGGGATACAGGAAGAAGGGAGGGCATCCGACACAGGGATAGAAGAGGACGGAAGGGCATCTGACACACCTGTCTTCCAAGTCATCCGCGACAGGTGGAGGAGGAGGTGGAAACTCTTCTATCTCGTCACTGGCACTTCCCCTGTTGTTCCACTGAGGCGGCGCAACTGGCCTAAAGCCGCGTCGCGAGAACATGGGGCTAGGGGGCGCTATGTTGAAGAGAGGTTCTTGCAGCTGATTGGACGAGAGCTGAAGTGGAGGCAGCTGATTGGCCGGTGGGACGTAGGTGGGCTGTTTATAGGCTGATAGATGTTGTACATGAGATGGTTGGATTTCACTGGAGGAATCCGACAACGGTTGAATCTGATTGGCTGGCGAGACTTCCTGAAGCTGTCTGTAACTCGGCAACACACGAGGAGCTTGAATTTGATTGGTTGGGATGTGATGGTAAGGCCGGCTATGATTGGACAATTCATGAGAGGATTGAATCTGATTGGCGGAGACAGAATTTTGAACTTGAGTGGGAGGGACTTGGCTATAGCGCTGAATATCTTGAGTCTGGTGAAATCGTTGATGGTTGCCGGTCAAATTTTGGTGCAAACTTTGAGGCACTGGCTGGTCCTGGGGTAGATTTGGGTGGTTGTTTCTTGAATTCAGGGCTAAATTTTGATCTTGGGATAGATATTGGTGGTTGTTTCTTGAACTTTGAGGTAAATTTTGATCTTGGGGTAGATTTTGGTGACAAGAGCACTTTGAACATGTGGTAGTGGCGGAGCTGAGTTCTTCTCTCCGAGGGGGCAGACTATAGGAGCGCTGTCTGGATGTTTCTGGTTCAAATGAAGACTGGCTGCTGAAGGCTCCTGTAGAACAATAAATATAAGAACGTTATTAGTCAAGAACTTTTGAGATAGAAGAGAATTACGGGAGAGTTTATTTTACTTCTATGGGGTATTAACTGCTAATACAACAAATTTAGATCATCATGTTTTAGGTTTTAGTGTTTTGAAAATGCTATATTCACTGACAACAACTTATTAACACCTTAAGTTTGTTTTTGATGAGTCTCCCTTATATTTGCTCTGCGCATTTAGGCACACCACCCTTCAGAGCACTATCAAAACACAATCACCACATCAGGTTTGTTTGTTTTGTATCATGTTTTTGTATATTTATGGAGAATTGTGAGAGCATGGGTGACGTAAGCTTGTGATGGATAATTACTCAATCATTATCTAGGCCCAATTAAAATGTCATATTTCAGTGATTAATCTTATAATCTTTCTAAATTACAATTACACACACAAATGAATGCAGCGGAAACACTGAGATATCACGATATCTCCATTCTTCCGTTGTTGTATCCCTAATGAATAATGCATTTTTTTTCTCTTGAATGGTAAATGGTCACATTTTTATACAGCACTTTTCCACCTTCAATGCACTCACCCATTCGTATATTATTGTACACAGACACTGGGGGTGAGGGGGTTAAGTTTTTTGCCCTATCACACAACAACAATATACATCTGTGGGAGCTTGTTGAACCACCAATCTTCAGATCAGTGGACAAACCCTCTATGAACTGAACTACTGTCTCTTACCTGTCACTGTTTGAGGAGAGGAGTAGATGGCGTGATGCGAGGCTCTCCTTTTATGAAACTGTTCCCATTTGGGAGGCGGGGGTCTGGGAGGAGGAGGGGCCTTCTTCTTTGCAGCTTTTTCTCTCAGGTTCTGGTTAACTCCTTCGTCCAGTTCGCTCAGAGTCTGAGTGCTGGCAACGGAGAGAGAGGGGGACCAGCGGTGGTGGGGGGCCTCGAAGCGCAGGTCGTTTTCGGACATGGCCCTGGTGCGGAGGGGGCCAGGAGCAGGTGGAGAGACAGGTGCAGAGTGATCGTTCTGTCTGTGTGTCCAGCGGCTTTGCTCCACAGCTCTGGGCTCCCATCTTCTGCTTGAAAAGTCCCTGTAGAAGGCAAATTATTAAAATTATGTGCTTAATTTGTCATAGGTTAAAGGTGCATTGTGTAACTTTTCTGGCGCACTGTCCGTCGAATGCTTTTCTCCATGGAAATGTTATTGCTTTGTCTGGAATGTTTCACAGCATGGTATTAAACCTTTCTATTCTCACGGAGACCAAACTAGACCAAGTTACACATCAGATTTGTGGAGAGGCAACACCGCTCACAGTCAGAATGCCTGTTTTTTAGATATTTTTGAGCTGTAAAACCACCTGTAATTTAATAAATATACAGTAGAGCTATTTAATGTCATACTGTGGAACATTTCAGGTAGCAATGACATATCCATAGAAACAAGCATTTGAGTTTTTTTTTCTATATTCTAGTCTAAATGTTCATAGGGTTAGGGTCTGCGTAATTTCTCGGTTTCACTTTAAGTACTTTGAGTTTCGCTTTTGATACTTGAGTCCCCTCTAACTTTGCTTTCCACGCTACGCACTGCCCCTTCAGAGCACCATCACAACACAATCAGTGTAGTCAAGTCGATTCTGTATAATACCCCGTCTTTAAAGCAAATTATACATTTTTGGCAGTGTTGTGCAAAAGCTACAGTGATAACAATAAAGTAGACATGACTTAATGTATAAAAAACACAGGTTCTTACACAATGGGCCCTTACATACACAAATTCAACAAAAAATCCTTGTAATTAGAGATTATAGGCAGAGACAGTAAGAGCAGGATTTCACTAACTACCCCCCAGAACCCTGCATCTATGTGTTAAGTACAAACTCAGCACAACAGAAATAATAAGTGACTCCTCTTTCATAAAACACAACATAATCTAAGCAGCTCAATTTTTTTTTTTTTTCCAGGGAGATTTAACCTGCGTTTCCACGTTCTGATGTTTTAAATTGAAGGGAAAGTGGCTAATTATCGGTAAATACTTCCTAGCTGCATTCCTTCCTCAGTGAA